>NW_019392806.1:995188-1065957 GCF_000648675.2 Cimex lectularius
GCCCTGAAGATGATCTCAATAAAAGATCGAAACGTTGGCACGATAAAGAAAATGTTTTTCTGAAACCTACATCACACCCGACCGCATCTCACGATATCTGAATAACTATCGATTAACGGTCACTAATCTCTACACACTTGTTTATATAGTTAGATTATTGTATAGATAATGGTTGAATATTACTAGACCGATAGTTTATGTTAATAAATGGATAAACGTTATAACGATGGGCAAATGAGCGATGAAAAATCTGATTGAAATATTGTAAGAATATTTGGAAAAGGCAGTTAGAAAAAGAACGATCAATAATAAGTTAGAATTATTATTATTATTATTTTATGGAAGCTGGATGGTTAGATGAAAAGAAATGCTATGCACAAAAAGTAGATGATAGAGGAATATGAATATGCATATACTCTTAGATGAAAATGTGAAAAAATTGATCAATGGATGAATAGATAAATAGATGTAAAAAGACATAAATTAAAAGTTGGATTGATAAATGAGTAGCAATATAGGAAAATAGAAGGTGGGGAATGTATTTTGTATTGATGGGAAAGCTGTTGAGTACAGAAATAAATAGTGAAAAAGTAAAAAATGAGACCAGTGTTAATCATGTTCATGTTACAGTCTATGAAGATTAATGATTAATGTACACGTTGTCTAGTAAATTTGCTAAGTATCGATTTTTACTTTTGGACGTTTTATTTTAATAATTTTGATGAAACTGTATAACTAACATTCTGAAAAAGATTTGGTAGTTATTATTACGAATGAATTGTAGTTTTTAAAAACCTGCTGACAAATATTTTCTGAGACTTCGTGACGAGAATGCATTAAGAAAAAAGTGGGATTAAATATTGAACCTTGAGACAATTGTGAAGATGAACTGAATTATCCATTGCTCAAGTAGGCATGAAAATTTGATAAATTTAATTTGGACAAAAAGAAGGATTTATGGTCAAAGTTGTACCAATTGTATTATATCAAACTAACCAAGGTTTGATGTACATTGTTTTCTATCATAGCGGTCTGTAAAAGTTTTAAAAGTCGATGGTGCTTCAAAATGTTAAAAATCGACAAATGGATGAAGAACGACGAATAATTGCTTCACGCTTGAGTGACCTTGATTATGTTGGTCCGCATGTTCTCGCTGTACGGGTATCGGAACAAGTAATAGTGACAGTTTTAATTCAGTTATTGCGCTTTTTCAACTAATATGTCTGGCTGGAAGTTCAATTGAGCTTTAAGCGGAAATGAGACGGCAAAACGGCAATTTGCCCCGTTGCATCTACGAGGATGGCCAGGAAATAGATCAAGGTTCTATCCGTAGTGGGACAAGTGGGTCGCCGGTTGACCTATATTTGAAAATCAATATCCAACAACCAGCCCATTTCTTGATTACGCTTTATATCCAGTGGAAACTATTATAACGCTATCGAAGATCCGCTTCTCTGTATAAATCCTCGTCGAGGGTTTTTTTTTACTTTATTTATTTGTATCTACAACTGTACATGTATTATATACAACCAGCAGATAAGATAATTTATTTTTGTCGCATTACGGGCGTTATAGAGAAAGCTACTCATTGGCACCTGCTTAATTAATAAAATGATATTAAACATTTAAGAGGTCTCTTTTATTCTTTTAAGACGTCTACGTGGCAATTGTGGAGAATGGAGAACAATTAATCTTAAAATTTTGGATTGAAAACTTTGTAATCTTTGAATATTGGAATATTTGGCCGATCCATATACTTGTCACCCATACATCCAAATAGGTTTGGGTAGGTATGTCGAAAGTTTTGATTTTAATGGTAATTTTGATTTCGCTTGAGTAGGCAATAAAGCGTCGAGTGTACTGAATAAATAAATATTTATAAAATAAGATCGCAAGTAATTTACAAAATACTATCCATGTTGTTGTGATATGTATAATAAGAACTTGCAATATATATTTTCATGCATTCAAGTTGTGGAATGGATGAACTCATGTTGAATTTTGACACAAATCCCTTTTCTAGGTTCTCTTATTCTCGCTTGTTTTTACGTAGCTGTCATACGTGTTGTAACCTAATCTTCTTCCCATCCCAAAAAATAAAAGAGAACAGACGGATCCTGAAAAGTGATCTTGGATTCACGTAACCTCCATTCGTACTTACGTTATTATCATATCAACCCTCGGTGTGACGGGGCTTTTGAAAAAAAGCCCATTTGTATGTATATTGCGATTGTATATTGAACTCAGGGCCTGGGACGCCTTAACCGTTGCGCCTCCGACGCCCCTAAAACAATTTAAACAATACTTATTTGGAGATCGTGAGGTGCGGTCTGGTGTGACGTAGGTTTTAGAAAAACATTTTCTTGATCATGCCAAAATTTCGATCTTTACTGAAATCATCTTCAGGGCTCAAAGTGTTTGTTTTCCGTGTAGATGTGTCACTCTTGTGTGCCGTGTTGAGAGTCAACAATACATTTATGTTATTAACTACTTATATTTTAAAAAACGCATAAAGTAACGGTATTGTTCAAAGGAATGAAATTCTGAGATTAAATAATTAAAAAATAGTTAATAAATGGGAGATATTTTGTCAGTTCCATGGCTACAATGATAGACTGTGCCTTTTGGGGGTAGTTTTGGTTTGGAGTTCATCGATCAAACTTGGGGCAAATTTAATCCGACGTTTGTACCCGAGGGGTCCGTGACTGCTTTGATGTATCCGTTGCTTAATGCTGAATTCTGTCGCAATGGGCCTTTGGCTCTCCTAACGCGTTTAATACCCGCAAATTTTCCGCGGAGCCCTTGGAATTTAAAAAAAGCCCAGCTCTGAAAATGTTATTCCAATTTTGGTGAAATGGTTATGGTGGAAAGGGGCCGAGAGACGGCCGGTTAGCACGCTAGGTTAGTTTCACTTGTATTTCAGCCGAAATGATCCCTATGAATAAATCAACCAGCCCTTTCTCAGGCCGAGTCCGAATGTCCCTGGCGATGCCAAAGTAATTGAATTAAGTATACCCTGTTTGACTTGGCGTCTCAATGTTGTCCACCACTACAAATTGCTGAAGGACGGTAGCAATGTAATATGCACCTTATTGGAAAATCAGTTTTCGATTTTTTATTGTCCTTGCCTTCCAAAGGTATCTGGTGTTAATAATCAATTAAATAAAATCCCGTCCATATAAACGTACGAACATATCGCCAATGATTGTACTCATTGGTGGCTCATTTCGGCCCATCGACACGTTCTTTGTGTTGGTACGCGAATTAATCTACATTACCCCTGCTACAAGCTGAACTGTTTATTATCTAATTAAGTTGAGAACGACAATAATTTCTAATTGTACACGTAATATCTTGTCATTGTATTATTATTGTATTAATTCACATTGTATTAATTCTGATTCATTCTGGTTTAAAAATAAATAATTGGAAGACAGATATTCAGAGAGAAAAGTGAGCAAAAGATACAGCTCGATAGTCTAAGAAATAAAAAGATAGATGGTTGAATAGTTGTATAGATAAAAAGGATAAATACAAGGAGCGATTAAATTGATAAACATAGAATGTATTAAAGGACACTACAGACTAAATGTACATCTGAAGAAGATTGGCAAAATCCAACACAGTATGTGCAGATTCTGCAAAGAGGCAGAGGAGACACCAACACACCTAATGACAAATTGTGGTGATACAGTTGCCCGCAAGAGGACATACAATGTAACCGTAGAAGAGATTCACCCACGAGAACCGGGCCTACTAATCAAGTTCCTTGATGAACTAGGACTTACCGGTGCTGCTTTAAGCACAGAACGGGGTATACAATAGCTCTTAAAGGGCGCAGTATAATATACACCCTGACTAGTACATCTGTCTGATAAACAAATATAAATGTTGATAGACAATTAGAAGGTTAGGTCGATGGTTGAATAGTGGTATAGATGACGTACAAAGCATTTTGGAAGTAAAGACAGAAAGATCGTGCGTTTAGGTGGATATATAGATACAGCTAGACTGAGGGTTATAGATAAACCGATATAAGAATAGTTGTATACTCATGGGTACAGAGAAATGTATAACAAATGGAGTAAATATGGATGGATGGACCGATAGATTCAGGTAGGATGAATGATTTTTTTTTTGCTTTCAGTACTGAGCTGATTGGCCATATATGTATATTTTTCGAGGAGCTGAGTAATGGGCTCGGGACCAGAAACCTCCAGAACCCTAAAGCGCCCCAGCCCGGCAGCGGGCATCCTGATCCCACTCTTCCCAATATATAAGATGAATGATGTATGGAATGAAAAGTTTGTGTAGATGGTAATTAGAATTTAAGGTAAATTGATGAAATTGATAAGTTGATTGATTAGTTGTGTGCATGTGTGTACGTTTACATAAAAAATTTACTGAGATAAAGACAATTTGTATGGATGAATAGACTATCCAGACATACAGGACGAAGAATAGATGAAAAGTTCAGTTTGTCTAGATGAAACTAAAGATGAGGTATTGATAAATGGAAAAATTAACATAAAAATGGTTGAATAGTTGTACATTTGCATCAATGGGCACAGAGATAGGGAGATGGATGACTGAGAAGAACAAAATTTGGACGGATAGACCGATAGATCCAGAAAGGACTAGCGTTGGAGTTTGTCTAGTTGGGGACGAGAATGAGTTTGTTGATAATGTTTTCATAAAATTGTTGAGCAGTTGTGTATATTTATGTATGACTACAGAGTTAGAAAAGTTAGGATGTATGCTTGGAAGGATTACTGGACGAAGAATGGTTTACAAACTGAGTTTGTTTAGGTTGAACTTAAGATGATAATTACCAGTATAGTTACATTTATTTATTACTGATAAATAAATATATCGGTAGATAAATAAGTATATTTACGGATGGATAAAAGTTTGAATGAACAGAGTGATGTTTCAATAACTGAATAGTGTGTGGGGAGGAATATAATGGGTAAATATGTTCAGATTATCAGGATGGATAAACTAAACGAATGGATAGATGAATTTAAATAAAAGAATGAATATATCAGTAGATTATTAAATTAATAATTAATATAATATTAATATTATAGATTAATAAAAAATGGATAGAATGTATAAAGGAGGGTTAAACGTAATGCCTGACGCAAATATTATATGAAAATACGAATGAATGATGACAAGTATGTAGTTAGAAAAATATATTGCTAAATGGGTGGCGTAGTAGATATGATGATGTTATGGTCAACCGGATGGTTTAATGAGTGAATAGTATATGAAAGAAAGGTAGAAATGTATGTTTACATAAATTCACATGGATGAGTTAACATATAGGTAAATAGATGCTCCCATAGGGCATGACTTTATATTGATAGGAAGGAAATTGGGTGTGGAAATAAATAGAAAAGTCGAATGGAAAGTGAAAAAAGTAAATCAATTTTAATCATGTTCATGTTACTGTCTATGAAGTTGCTGTACGGATCATGTTCAAATTCAGCGTTCGATAAGATTAATTCTCTGAAAAACAGAAAGCGTCAGTTTACCTGGGGGTTGTCCAACTTGTAGAGAAGGGCTAACATGTAGGCGTCGCGATTGCCTGGCAGGGAATTTGCAAAAGCGCCCGCTAAAATAAAAGCTTTCATTTTAATTAACTCAATCGCTCGTTGATGGTTAAGTGGGAAATCAAGTTTCTTTTCAATTAAACATGAGTGGAGCTTACCGCTGGGAAGCTTTTCTTTGACCTTTTTTGTTTCAAAAAGTGTATAAATATTATTACCTTGTAGGTTGGCGTTGGCAGAGGTTCGGCGGGTTCACTTTTACAATTCATGTTGAGACACGTGATTGTAAATCCTTTCAACGTGATGATGAGCTATAAGCGTGAAATCCGGATCCTTGAAAACAACTAACTGTGAGTAGGAACTATCTTTTTATAAAGTTTGACTGATATTTGTCAACAAAATTATTATTTTAAGGGCAAGTTAAATCTGTTCGTATATATACAAAATAAGCAAATTTTCTCTACAAAATTACTTTTTGCCAATGTTACCGTATTAATTAAGATAAAGCACATAAGATAACAATAAAGGACAAGATAATTCGCCTCGTCGCATACTTAAACATACTAAAAGCAATTAACTTTTGTCACCATTTGTAATTAACTCGTACAAACGCGTTAAGAAGCTGATATAACAAGATTTAAACAATTTAACAGATTTTCTATTTCATTTGAATGGGAAAAGAAAACGAAAACTAGTTGATGCTGGAAAAAAGGTAGCGTTTACAATTTTAATTCATTCCCTTGTTTTGCCCAACAAGTGATTGTCCTTCTCGGAGAGTATTTGGATTCCCTGTTCCGATCCTTAGTGTGAATAAGGTTATTCTATTGTTTTCAGTGCGGATATTGTTGTGTACTCAAGAGTTAGAAAGATAATTATAAGTACATACAACGTTCATAAAAAGAAAAGAAAAATTTATAGTGTTATTAATAGTTTCAAATAAAATTTTATTATTTTAACAAATGTTGTAAAAAGTTATAGTGTTATTAATTATTATTTTGTAATATTTCAATTTATTGATAGCCGTTAAATTGACAATAGTTCTCAAATTAGTGAAGTTGGGTTGTCCTTAGTCAAATTCAGGTATTTTGTGGAGTTGAATTAATCGCAACACCCTGAGATTTTTTATTTTTCAAGAACAGCAGGTTTTACATCAATCAAAAAGGCTCAGATGTATAAAAATAATAATATAACAAATTAATGTTTAAAAAATATTCGAAAGTCCTGGGGTATGTCGTTTCACGTCCTCAATACTTCTGTCTTTAACATTTGAATGGTAAACGGAGGTTGATTTAGTGACTGAACTTTCTTTGAGATTGACCCAAACATTTTTGATTTCCACTATAGGTTATTGATAACAGTCGTAAGAAACATATAATGCTTTATATGGCTGGGCATTATCATCCACAAGCAACGATTCAGAGCCTAAGAATGGCATCCGTGGTTAGATAGGTTAATAATAAGTTATAAATGGGCGCCACGCTGTATAATATGTGAAATGGAAAGAGGGAATAGCAAAAAAATTAAATAAATAAAAGAGTTATTGTGAAATTAACTAGGAAGTAAGGCCTAGTTTGTGTCTCCCTAACAACTAAACTGGCTTGATGTGTCAACCTCGTACACTTAATAATTTTGTCAACCATTAACCATATGATTAACAAAATCTAATTAAACAGTACACAATATTTAAATATTCAAAAAGACGCATTTATTAGTAAGGAAGCTTAAGATACAAAATAATAATAACTTATTTTCTACGAGTAACACGATAGAAAATTGAGTACAGACTTAGAAACTAAATGATCTTATTTTAAAATTTAAATAAACTTTCATTACAAGCTAAACTTTCCTGAAAACTAGTGTCCATCTACGCTTCTTGATTCCAGCGGTGTTGAAAATGGAAATTGTGGAGCACCTACTTCAAAGTTGGGTGGGTTCACTGTCGCCTTGGTCGACGAAGGAATTGATTATTTTCTAAAGATCCAGGCCGTAGCGATATCCTATCGACGGACACCGTCACACTTGTCTCCTCGCACTATAAGAGTTAAGGACGCTATGATTATGCTAAAAAGTCCCTCAAATGCGTGAGTAGTGGCGGATGGGAACGGGTAGTGAATCGGTTGCTCCTACTCGAGTATGCTTTGCACGTAGGTGTAGGCTGAGCTCGAATGGAGGCTTTTACCGAAGGCGGTCTCCTCTAGGGGGTCCACTATAAGCAAAACCGCGGCCGGAGAGGATCCGGTAGTTTCTACCCTAAAGAAGCCTCAATACTCTGGGAGATAGAGTGGCCTTCTCTAGCTAGGGAGTGCGCGGGAGACCGGGCTGATGTATTTCGGCTTAGGTAGCCTTTTGCGCGCGGCATACGGTCTGATGCTTAATGCAGACCCGACCACTCGGAATGGGCAAGCGGGGAGCGAGGTTGTCTTGGCCCTTCGGGGTTGAGCTGCCTCAACACCATTCTGTCGTATGTGGAGGTGCGTCAGCTCTCATCTTGAGAATCAAAACGTCCGATAAAGCCGAATAGGTTAGGTGCGGACGTTAAATATCCTCATTGTCCTTTTTAGACGACCGAGTATACGGGAAAGTCTGTACCGACGAACTCACCTTTACTAATTCTAAGCCTATCGTAGACCGTATTAATTGGAGATTGACACACCGCTAACTTTAGTTCAGGAGGTGCTACAATTTAGTACGTATACCCAGGTAAATAATACATACATATTTTGTTACGAACCTAACAACTTGGATTGGCACCAACACTGTACGGTCTCCCAAAACACGCCATTCAAAAGCTACTCCAAAAGTTTCCACGGGTAGCACTTACAGTTCCAGGTGACATATATACTACTGGGCTATTAAAGACATTTAGAGTAATACATTCTTTTTTAATCAACGATTGATGTTCTCTTGCAAATTTTAGTTTCTCTGTACGGTATTCTGTGGTGAAAAGAAGACATTTCTCTGTCCTTCTTCATTTAAGGTCTTTCTCTGTGTTCTTCTAACATACTATCTAATCTTTCGAAGCTAGCCCCAATACCGGTACTCCGAGTCATTGAAGGATCGGCGTTAGCCAAAAAATACCTATTCTTTGCTGATGTACCTTAGGTAGTGTTCTGCCACTATACCAAGTGTACTCAGCTGACCTCCTATCCCATCGTCAGACCACCACCTAAGCTTTTGAATACGTACAATGTTCCTCTCAAGCAACAACCTACTAAACCATTTCCACTAGAGAATCAAATTTAACCCAGAAAAATCCACCCACGTAACTTTCACCCTCCGAAAAAAAATGTCTGCTCCAGTTTACTTCAATAATATTCCTCTCCCAACTGAGGACAAGTTGAGGTATGCAGGACTGTAAATCGCTAAACTCTTGACATGTGCTTCCCGCACTCGACTGAACCTGTCAACAGGCTATGAAACGATACAGAGCACTTTCACGATTTATTGGCAAACGCCCTAACTTAATACTTACAAACAAAAAGTTTCTACTTTACAATAACTTAGTGAAACCGGTATGAATTTATGGACTGGAAGTGTGGGGTTCAACCAAACAGTCCAATCCATTTTATGTGTACAACGAAAGAACACACACAGATTTAAATATTCCTTTTGTCAAGATGTATTCTGCTCCCGTTACTACAAATTTCATAAAAACCTCCCAGCAACCATAAATTCTCCAATCGAAAAACTCGCATCCCGACGAATTCCCTCAAACCCGTGTTGCCGTCTGAAGAGGCGATGGCCCCGAGATCTACTATACAGTAACAGTGATAGAATTAGTGACACTAGTCTCAATAAATAGAAAATATTGTTATCTCTTTGGGATACTGCCATTTCTTGTTTTGAGTGTGAATATATCATTGTTACTTGTTATCTAATTTAAGGTAGTTGAAATGAACTGTAGGTAAATAAATCTTCTAACAGTTGACTCGGATATTGATGTCTTCCGAATACCAATGAAAAAGTTTTTAATGCCAGAATTTATTCAATTTCGGATTGCTGTTCTCTAAAACTGTCGTTTGGTGATTCTGGGATGTTTCGAATTTAGACGCCTCTTGCGACTTCTAGTTCCTCTTATTTTTTAATGGCCCTTGACATTGACGAAAAATGGACGCCAAGGTGCTTAGCGTGTGCTAACGCAACGTGGAGAGTGATGGTTTTGAACGTAGTTGTGTGGCGTGTACATTATGGAAGACTTGCTCAGGGTTTGACGATGATAGTACAGAAACTCAGAAATGAGGTGTAACAGCAGAAAACATAGAAATGTTCCACAATTAGAAAACTAAAGGGACTCAAGTAGAAATAGTAAAGAGTTGGACTTAGAATAAATGTCGTCGGTAGAAACCCACCATCTATATCTTATTAGCAATCTGAAAAGGCTCGTTGGACGAACAAGATCCAAATGTTGGGTTTTCTTCAATGTAAGGCTACCGCCGGCGATATATTACAACGGCCATATCGAAAAGCAATCGGCCGACTGCTGGAAAGTCCCGATTGCTGCATCGACAGGAGGAGAAGAAGTACCGAGCAATAACCCTTGGACCACAACCCGTAAATATTTGAACGCTTGCCATTAGACTAAGTGCACGGAGCGACCGGCATGTATTATATATAAAACCAGGCCAGTTTATTGATTTCCCGGTTTCACAAGAGATTATGATTAGCTGTAAAAGACTATTTAACAAGTAATTATCATTTATTCAGAAAGGAGTTTGCATTTTTAACGAGCACGATCCATCTGTATCAACATCAAAATTTTCAACCATTCTATTCTTACCACCTTTTATGATTAATGAATGGATTTTTGAAAATAGTCTGACAAAAGAGCGTTCATCGCCTTTCGGCTTTGTACTTCTAGCCCAGAAAATACCTAAAGGATTGAGATATGGTGTAAAAAGGACAAGATCGAAAAATGACATCTGGGATAAGTTCTGCAGTGTTTTTGCCAGGTTTGTTTATACCGTGCCCTTTTAAGTTGAGTTAAGTTGGGGGCTTATTGTCGCCCTCCCTTTACTTTAGACACCGGTGCTTTTCATGGCTTCAGGCCTCTGGGCGGTTTGTTCTTTTACGGTTGTTTTTAAAATTATAGATGCACTTGCTAGACTGGAACAAGTGCAACTTTATAGATTTTTTTGTACTTTGAACAGAAATGATTTCATGAGTTAAAAAAATTACTTCCATCTTACAGGAGGTAATCTTTTATATTATCTCCAGCTTACACCTTATTATTACAAACTTTAGAATATATAAAAACAGTATGGTTTAGTAATCTTTGTATTGCACATGTGCTGAAATGTGTATATTTCCTAATACAAGAAATAAAAAGGACTACAGTGGAAATCGTTTTAAAAATCCATTCACTCCTTTCCTCATAAGCATTCCTTTCATGAAACCACGAGGAATTTACCTACAAAATGTAATAAGATGTTTTCCGAATAATTTATGGCATCTCAATAAGGGTTGTGATGTATGAAAGGGGGTTCAAAGACCTGAATAATATTAAGGGGGCTGCGTGAGGTGGAGGCTGTCGTTAGCGGATGCGGATAACATCTAAAGCAGTACGTTTCGTGCCGGTTCCTGATATGGATTTCTTCAGATTTCGATCAGTCGGCCCCACCCCCACTGAAATCGGGCTGTCGCATTTGAAAAGGAAAATAAAAAGCACACGAAAGCGAATGTGTGATTGAAAGCTAATGAATATAAAATATAAGCCTGGTTCGATGAGGCTTGAAAAACAGTAAAACGAGAGACGAAAAAATTTACTATTTTATCTTTACAATTAATAGAAAATTCGACTACTGTCTTCGCCGTCCTCTTTGATCTTCTACTGTAAAAGAATGATTCATTTAACAATTTTTCAGCTACCATGTATAAACCTTGATAATACAGTTATCTAAGCATAAAATTACGTTCTACCTTTCTTTCACGCTATATTCTTAAAACAAATTTACACATGAGACAAAATTTACACACATACAAAAGGCTGAGAATTGATTTTTTTCTAGCTCGTTCTCTTTTTTCTCTCTCTTTCTTATCCCCAATTTATTATTCTCTCTCTTAACTCTCACTTCGTCTTATCCATCTTTGTAGATTTGTTTTGTTTATCTGCAATTCATTAGGTCTACAATAATATCATATAATTATTCTTTTTATGTAAGGTCTTGGTTGAGATGAAAAGTTAGAGTCACGGCAGGATTCGAACCCCGATCTTCAGCTATAAAAATAATAATTACTTGAAATAATTAATGTGGTCAAGTAAACCACTAAACCTAAATGGATTAATATCATATAATTTTACCGTATTCTCCAACTTCCTCATTCATTTTTCACAATTACTCACTTATTCTATATTTACACAGATTCGTTATATTCGTTTGTCTTACTCTCACTCACTCAACCTGTCTCTCTCTTTCACACTCTCTCACTCATACTCTCTCTCTCTCCCCCTCCCTCTCCGTCTCTCTCTCTCTCTCCCTCTCCCTCTCCCTCTCCCTCTCTCTCCCTCTCCATCCCTCTCCCTCCCTCTCCCCTCTCATGTAAGAAATATTCAAGAAACCTAATTTTGCGAGCTTAAATAAAATAATCAATTCATGTATTTTTCGGCTACATATCCACATGTCAATCTCCACCTACCCTATCTATCTGCATGTGTATTATCCAAATTTGAAAAAGAGTAACGAAATAAGTACTAGATCTTTAAAATAATTTATTGATAATATGTGTCATCAATCTGGCTCTTTTGTTTTCACTCACTCACAATGTTTTACTGGTTGGAACAAATAGTTCTACTCTCTCTCTCTCTCCCCTCTCCCTCTCACTCTCTCTCTCTATCTATCTATCTATCTATCTCTATCTATCTCTATCTATCCATCCATCCATCCATCCATCCATCCATCCATCCATCTATCTATCTATCTATCTATCTATCTATCTATCTATCTATCTATCTATCTATCTATCTATCTATCTATCTATCTATCTATATATATATATATATATCTACCTGCCGATCTATCCGGTATAATTTAAGTGTATGCATATTGTGTCCAATAATCAGTCAGTAATTTGATTTTTACTTCCTTTCCTTGTTGTTAAGTAATCTTTTAACTTATTTAAACTCGATTTTCCTTCTACATGATCAATAATGATGACGTGAAGGCGGTACAAATTGAACATTAATAGCTACTTCTAATTTTGGGCCAAAAGGGCAAAAGCACATCCCCATTTCAATAGGTTAGGAACTGTTGAACCTTCTTCAGATTTGTCATTTGCCAGGAATTGCAGTTCATACTACCCCTTTGCCATATAATATTTACAGGATTATTTTTAACTCCGAGCAGGGTCGCCGGGGGTCACGGTTTCCGTGCGGATTGTCCCCGGGGTAGACAATTACACACGACCTAACTCAAGCGGGTCAAGGGTAAAAACGGGAAAAACAGTTTTGCAGATCATGTTTGGGCATCCGGGAGTCAACTTCTAAAAGCTTATAGTTCTCGGAATCTGATCAATACCGTCAATAATTTAACCTTGTATCGCCCTTGAAAAGACCTGACTGCACGTATATACTATATATTTGTCTTATTCTCCAGTCCCTTTTACTCACTTTCTCTCTCATTCTTTTATTGTCAATACACGTATTTGTGTGCCTATCTCGATCTATTTTCCTTTTCTTTTCTCTCTCTAACTCTCTCTCTTAGAAGTAAAATTGGTCCTTGAGACCAAAACCTGCGCGACAATATACAAAACTCCGTGGCCACTTCATTTGTCGTCGAGAATCAAATAGATTACACATTTGAAAAATGGCAAAAAGGAGGGAAAATTCAAAAGGTGGGGTTGAGATGGGAAGTTTTTGTCCGAGTGGATCGAGATCACGATAGCTCAAGTGTTAAAGCAGCGGCGTATCTAGCCGAAGATCTTGGGGTTCGAATCCCGCTCGTGACACTGACTTTTGTCTACTCAACTAAAAACCTTAATTATTTGAAATATACAAAACGTTATTCATTCTCCTTCTCCCCTCACACTTTCTTTCTCTCTACTATATCGCGCAGTGTATATTTTTCTAACTACCTTTATATCATCAATATTTCTTATCGTTCTTACGATCCTATATTCTATACTACTACTCTTCCTTCAACCTTCAATGCAAACATTTTCTCCATTTAATTGCTCTCTATTTACCTATTTTTCTTTTTTAACATATCTGTTTAACTCTAGGTAGTCGGTTATTCTTTGAACTAAAAATGCCAATTATATGTTTTAAGCCATTACTTCAATTACAATACATTTCAGGTCCCTCTTCCCTACTTCTAGTTCGCTTTAGCTAAATTGCTTTGAATTGCAATTTAAATTTATTGGCTTAAAACAAATAATTGGTGTTTTTAGTTCAAGAAATAACCTGCAACATAGACTTAAAAGATTTTACCACAAATGAAATAACAATTTAAATGGTTTGTTTAGCTGTCAGACCGTCTTTTTGTCTGTCTGATTACCTCTCCTTCTCTCTCTCTTTCCCTCTTTCTTTCTTTCTATTTCGGAGTTTTCGTCCTCTCTATCAGTCAAGCAATTTAATACAAAATCTCTTTTTTCTTGCTCATTATTTTCATTCTCCTTTCCCGCTACTATTACTCTTGCTCTCGTACTATCTATTTTTCAATATATCTGTCTAACTGTCTCACCTGTTTTTCTCATTTTTGTCATTCTGACAGGCTGCCTGCATTTCTCACTCTCTCTTTCTCTCTCCTTCTTTCTCTGTCTGTCTGTCTGTCTGTCTCTCTCTCTCTCTCTCTCTCTCTCTTTCTTTCTTTCTCTCTCTCTCTCTCGCCTCCTCTCTTCAGATATATCTTGCTCCAATCTTTCTAAAAAATTATAACAAAACCTAAACTTTTGTGCAGTATACAACCCCACTGTTTAATTTTTTTTATTTGAAAATAATCAGACTTTACAAACATTGTGTAGGGCGCTTGATTCGAATTTTTTTAGAAGGGGACACCCTAGTTCACCTTCGAATCGATAATTCCACGTGTAGGGTGAGACTTCGCGGTCCCATTTACGATGTGCCTGCTTCAGGCGGGGCTATTGTTTCACCTCGTATCGGCCCCGACAATAGCAGGAGATTCTGACAAGTGACAGCGTGTGGCTGCAGATTCGGAATTTTTCCAAATCAATTTTTCTTTCGGAGCGTTTGACTTGGAAAGCGAAAGATTCGGCTTTTTATTTTCAACCGAGGCCATACGGGGGCATCGCGTGATGCATTGACGACTACTCCCTACAAATTAGTCTAACTAATTTAACGCCGAGCATAACAGTTGTTTTTGAAGTCCATTAAGCACGTTGATTGCTTTGAAAAAAAATTGTTAGTTTGGTTACATGAAAATCACAAACCTCGTCTGTGGGAAATGATACATCTGTTGATTTAATTTTTTATTCTATTTTTTATTTGTGCAAAACGAGCTTAGAACTTTATATATTGATTTACGACAAATGTTATCCGAATGTAAAATACTTCGAGACTCCACAGCATGCCGTGACCCGTAGAAATTTGCAGCCCCTAACGTTTTACACGAAGTGACGAATATGCAAAAATACAGTAACAGTATAAAATATACAGTTTCCACTTTTTAATAATTCAGTTCACACTTTTTCAAATTTCGTGTAATCTATTTGATTCTCGGCGACAAATTAAATAAAAAATAAAATAAAAAATGCCTTGAAAGATGACAAAAACGAGGTAAAATTCAAAAGGTGGGGTTGAGATGGGAAGTTAGTGTCCCAGTGGATCAAGGTCACGATAGCTCAAGTTGTAGAGCAGCGGCGTATCTAGCCGAAGATCGTGGGTTCGAATCCCGCTCGTGATACTGACTTTTTATCTCAACTAAAAACCTTAATTAATTGGATTGTATTTTGTTTTTACAAGACTTAAGCGAAAACACAAAAGTTAAAAAATCCAGCTGTACTACCCCCAAAAAACTACCCCTTATTGATTTGGGTGAGTGACACTTTTCCCTGCATATCTTGGCTTTCAGTAATTTAAGTTAGATTGTTTGCTCTAACGATAATGGTGGTCAATGAATGACTGTAAGGGTATTAATTTTTGTGTCGTAACAGACAACATACAAAGCTAACAAACGAGCGTAAATATCTATGTAGTAAGTTTTCCTAAGATTATGTGTGACTCAAACGGGCTTTCCTCCTGTAGTCAGGGTTAATTAGTTATTTAAAATACAAAAGTAATTATTTAAATAAAGGTTTTATTGATTATTAAAAATAAAATAATGGAAACAATTAAATTAAAAAATCTTGTTACTATAAAATAATGTAAAAGTTGAAAGACAACATAGTTAAAAATTATGAAAAAACAGTATAATGATTAAGGAACTAAAACAATTCACTACACTCTAGATCAAGGGTATGGTTTTGAAGAAAAAAGCAAATTCATTTATTACTGCCAACTTTCGAGCTATTTTATGGTCATCATCAGGGCATATATTAATTTCACATAACAAAAAACATATTTGTACAATTGATTTCATGATTTTTTTTCATAATGTGAACATGCGACTCCGGTACAGCGTAAAATCCTTCTCTAAGGAAGAAAAAACTGATGTAACTCGAAATTTGCCACTTTTCCTGATAAATACTCACACCGATGGTTTAAAGTTCGACCCTGAACTAAGATAAATAAGCCTAGCAGTTAAGATTCCACTTACAGTCGTGTCATTTTTTTCTGTAGCATTATACACCCGAATACTAAAAAACAAACAACTAAAAAATCCGGTTTTATAATTTTTCACCTTGTGTCACTTTTCCTGTGGTATAAGCTCAAATCTGCACATGTATGTACATATAAAACACATATACATCGTTGAGCCCATCCTTTCTCGCAGTTCACTGGCATTTCTACCTTTTTTTGATTTACAATAAATAACCTGCAGGCCTCTAAATTCACCCCCCTAAAAACTTTAATTCATTTAAAGATATTAATTGGTCAAGCGGACCACGAAAAGTAGTGAAGTTAATAAGTTTACATGAAGTATACCTTCAATAAAGCTCTCCGTGGCCATTTCATTTGTCACCGAGAATCAAATAGATTACACGACATTTGAAAAATGGCAAAAAGGAGGGAAAATTCAAAAGGTGGGGTTGAAATGAAAAGTTAGTGTCCGAGTGGATCTAGGTCACGATAACTCAAGTGGTAGAGCAGCGGCGTATCTAGCCGAAGATCGTGGGTTCGAAACCCGCTCGTGACACTGACTTTTTTATCTCAACTAAAAACCTTAATTAATTGAAAGTTAATTTCAATCTTAAGACAGAAATGTACCATTTTGAGGGAATAGCATAACAATTAAATTTATTCCTAAAATGAACTACTGAGTACTTAATGATTGCGTGTTTTTTAACTGTTTCAGTATGAGATATGAGAAATTGTAAATAGGGTTCAGTTTGTTGAAAATATCTTATTTCATATAAAAGTAACAGTTAAGCATTGCTACACTTATGTGCCTTGTAAGAATCCAATAAAAAAGGCTGTAATTCCTGGACCGTTTACTAACGTTCAAACTTTTCCCATTTTCTTTCGGTACAGTAGAACGGGTAGGAGGCTTATCATGCCAGGTGTGCTGTTATTCCTAGGATAAAATGTCATAATCATCTCGAATATATACGAGAGGTTACAAAAACAGTACCGATTCAAACCTCATAATTGCCTAATTAATTCAGTCAGCATAAATCAAATTACCGCTAACCATAACAATGGTAAAAGGGACCATTGGGGAGTATATGGGAAATGCATAAGTAAGCAGAAAGGCGTTTTGAGACAATAAGGCCCATTCATGACGTCTCAGCGCTCCCTAAATTCTTTTTGTCATTCTAAATGTATGCGCATGATAAGTGCGGCTAAGGGGAGAACCCTTCTTCCACGCTAAGCACAATATGGGTAATCAATTCGAGGAGGATTTCAACTGCAACGGATGAAAATCGTAGTAAGATAAGTCGGAACCCGTGCCATTCACTACAAATACATGTAAACAATGAATCACAGACAAAACAACCCTGAATAGGCGATTCATGATGATCAAGTACGACTAATCTATAAAAACTTAACTTTCAGCAGAAATACATATCATAGTCTTCTTGATATCAAGATAAACCAACTCGTAAATAAGCAAATAAATCATCACACTTATTGTTTTAATCCAACATTTATTAAAAAAAATAACAATCAATGTTTTAATATTTATTAAACAGAAAAAAATCGTTAGATATATCGATAGATAGAAAACATACATCAACATATTGAAAATATGGAAATGCCAAAATTGATAGACCTAAGTAATATGTTTTTTTAAAAATTTATTTATTTATTTTTATTTCAGAAAGTAATATTTTATTCGTCAAGGAGTCAGTACACGTTTATACAATAATTTTACATCAAAAAGTTTAAATTGCCAGTAAAGTTAAAACTTAAAACGAACACCTCTTATTTAGTGAATACAATAGATAAGTGTTTTTATGGAAGGTCTTGGTTGAAATGAAACAGCTAGTGCCACCAAAAAGATGGTGTCCGAGTGGAACGAAGTCACGATAGCTCAAGTGGTTAGAGCAGCAGCGGATGGAGCCGAAGGTCGTGGGTTCGAATCCCGTTCGTGGGGACTAGTTTTTTCATTTCAACCAAGATCTTTCATAAAAACGTTAATTAATTGAAAGAAGTAATTGGTCAATCATGCCACTAAATTTAAGCTACAATAGACAAGTATCAGAAATAATTTGCCAATACTAATGTAACATAATACGCATAAGATTTCTCGTTCATTGAGTTGCAGGAGTACATAAAATGTTGACGTTATAATTATCTTAAAATAAATTGAGTGTGAAATATCATATAATCATAATTGATTTATTGAAATTATTTCAATTAAAATTGCCATTTATCGAACATATCCAATTATCGTATTTTTGCTAAATTTTGGTTCTATATTTGATTGGCTCGTTGATGAGAGAAAACGTCGGTTCACAATTATTCGTCAGGTAAGAATGAGCCACTAACAACCTCTTTTTCTCCCAATTTCCTGGGAACGGTGGTTTTTCCGCTCATTCTCTCACTCTCTCTCTCTCTCTCTCTCGCTCGCTCTGACCTAATCCGGATTGGCAGGCTTTCCAAACAATATTAGTTCAAGGATTCTCGGCGGGATATTGCACAAAGTTCCTCCATCACAAAAACCACAAACGGCCGGGGGAATTAATTCTGTAGATTAATTCCTATTCTTTCCCCCTTCTCAGTTTTTCTCTTCTTTCTCTTGTGAAGACTTAAAGCAGCTCTTGTTTTTCTTATTTGTCGTTTCCCAAGTCTGACGGGGGGCGGTGTTTGCACACATCATTAAGGAGAAAGTGGAAAAGGGAAAGGAATCCCTTAGGATGCTCAGCCCTAATAAGGTTAAAAGTTCAAGGGTATTCCACAAAAATAAAAAGGAGAAAAACATCATTAAAAAGGCTTTTGATGCGATCTTTGGCCACAATCCTTATGATATAGGAACCGGGATATTGAGTATAAAATATCATTAAAGGTGCAAAAATTTACATCTCTTGACCCTACTTTAGTTGTTGTCAAGTAAGCTGTTGAGTTGTTTATATCATCTTTTCAGTTCTATTCTCTTCTTTTAAGTCTTTAGTCGATGTAAAGTCCCAAATAGCGGATGGTTGCTGGGAGATGAGAAAACTGTACTAGATCGGAGGAGAGGTGATTCGCAAAAGGTGAATGCTATTGCTGCTATATGCTGTGATTTCTTGAACCAATTTTTTTAACCCATCCGCTTCCCCGCCCATTCACCTATGTCATGGCGGACCACGGCCATAAACTAGTTTCTATATGCAAAATTAGGGGATCTTGCTTTACTTAACATCTTCCTTCGGCCTTGCCGTAAAAGGGGCGGCCCAACAAACGAAGGGAAATATTTTTATTATTATTAATCGACCTAATCTAATCGGTCTCTCTCTTGGTGGGTATTCCTTTTGAATACGTTTTCTAATAAAACTATTAACGCATTAGGCTAAAATATACAATATTGTAATAAATATCTAATAAATATGAGTATAATGTGTAACCTACTCGTTAGTACAAGTTCAGGGTAGCACTTCATCCAACAAGGAACTTAATTATCAGTAAACAAAGTGTGACCTTTCCTCGAGTTTGAAAGAGGTTTTACAACACAGCAATGACAACAGCACGAAAGTAATCGAATATCTGAAGCAAATAAATGCATATGGTCGCCTTTAATGCTTCTCCACACGTGGTTTCGTTTTCCATTCCTGAAGTGAGTGCATTTATTGGCGAGAATGTGTGAGTGTATGGGTGGGTAGTGGTGGGAATATCGAGTACACCACAGACCCACCATACTAGGATAGATATCTCTTTGTGTGTTTTGGGTGGAATGAATGTTTTTATTGGCGCGAAAATGAGTGTGTATGGGTGGGTTGTGCAGGAATATCGAGGTTTAGGTTAGTATTAAGCTATATCTTTTAGAGTGAATTGGCGGAGGCACTGTTGTAATATTAAATGCGCCAGTGGCTGCGCATTTCTTTATTTGTAAATACAGAATGATTGGTTACTGTTTGAGTGAATGTATTTATTAGTGCGATAGTGTATGCATGCATGGGTCTATGGTGGAAGAATATCAAGTACCCCATAAACCCACCAACCTAGGTTAATACTTTAGATTAATTGTAATTTTAATTGTGCATAATGTATGGATGTATTTATTAGCGTAACGAGGGCGGGTCTTCAGAGGAATATCGAGTACTCTGAACCCCTCATATAGGATTGGCTAGGATTGAATGTTAGCGAATGAGATAGTTTCAGAGCCTTTTCACCACGTGTGGGAGGGCTAAAAATGTAGAAATAACGTCCCAGAACACAACCAGAAAGATCGCCAGACTTCCTACAGAAAAGCTAACTTAANGGAAAAAAAAAAAAAAATATATATATATATGAGTAAACACTTAAAAGTTGGTCACGTGCTTTAGCTCGGCTTGTAGGTTTGAGGGCCTCAAGGTGCACTTTTCTTTAACCGGTTCATCAAGTGTCGTTAGCCAAGTGTGGCGGGAGAGGAGCTTTAAAGGTTCCCTCTCACTCTTATAGGGGTGTCAGTTCAACAGTCTGGTTCTAAGTCTTGAATGAATTTTTCAACTTGTGAAATAATCCTGGTATCTGAAGGCCACTAGGCCACTAGTGAGCCTGGGTTTGCTGAAAGGTTGGCGGTATCGTCTACATATGTAAAGAGTTGTCAACCAAGTATGTCGCCTAGCAGAACACCCTCTGCCATACGGTGACATTAGAAATTCTAAATTTTGAAAGACAAGAACAAATTTTAAACTGTCAGTTAAACTGCAATATGCAGTTTTGTCGTTTCTGATCATTTACGACAGTCAGACGAGTATCAACTTCTCGCCATCTTTAGTGGTGGTTTTGACAGACACGAATGATCTGCAACGACCAAACTACAGGATAATCTCGAAAGGGGGGGGTTCGAATCCCGCTAGTGACACTGACTTTTTTTATCTCAACTTGGAAAACCTTAATTAATTGAAAGATATTAATTGGTCAAGCGGACCACGAAAAATAGTGAACTACAGAATAATCTCATACATACCCCAATGTACCCTGGTTTATTAAACGAATTAGTAATAATTAATTAGGAACCTTATAAATTCTGCGAATACGTTACAAGTTAAAATTTTAATAACTTTATAATAAATAAGTTCGATAATAATACACATGGAAACAATTAATATTTTGTCAAACAGTGGAATATTTTCGCCAATAAAAAGTACCGGTGAACAAAATTAATATACATTTTTTAAATAATAATTCAGTTTATATTTCTCCGAGTTGAAAAAACCGCTTTATTTCTTTTGTTAAAGAGCTGGGCTCGCCAAAGGGCTGTCAGAAACAGTAAGAGGTTCAAGAAACAAGCCCTTTGGATGTTGTTTTTTAATTAAACGGCCATTTATTTGTATTTTTTTAAACAGCATGTATGTGCTTTTGTGTTACTTTGAGGAAAAGATTTCTTTTAATTTTGTACCTATTCGGTGAAATAGGCTTAAAAAGTACTTAAAGTTGTTGTTTTTAATTATTTTTTTAAAAAGAAACATTAAAATAAACTTTTTAAAAATGACTATGTTTCCATTGAGAATATGTTTTGCTGTTTCGTCGTTAAAATGTAAAAAGAAAATATTCTGTCCTGATTTGTTTAAAATATTTACGGTACAATTATTACAATTTACCACACAAATTATTACCATTATTCCTTTAAAAATTGAGCCTCTTTCTTCTTTTAATGTTCCAAATTTATTTTTTTAATAATTCTTCATATATTTTATCATTCTTTTAAACTTGAGATATTCCCAGAAACCTTTAAGTGATCATTAATAATACCTTTATGTATAAATGTCTCTGCTCAGTAATTATTGTTAATTATTGTCCACTGTAACTATTATAATGTTAGAAAAATGCAGTTTATAGACATTAGGAATCAGAGAGTCAGTAACCAGATCGAGATGCTCAAATGGCTGCAGTGTAAAACAAAATATGCGCGAAAGAAAAAAAAAAGATGGAAAACACATAGAGGGCCGGCGATGACCTCAGCTGTTTGTTGGCCCATAAACTTCCCACTTATTATTATAGACATTAGGGAAACGTGTATTGGCATTGTATCCGTAGGCCGTTTGGTAGATTGATTGTTAGGACGTAGACTCGCTAATCAAACTTGTACCATCGGTAACCTCAAAATTCATTTTTAAAATAATACAGCATAAATTGGAAGGCAAACCCTTTCTGGTTCATAAAAAAACACTGCAATAACACAAAAAGTTATAATATCTAGGTGCGTCATGTTCATTAAACCAATGACACTAACGAAGCGATTAGTATTTAGTAAGGTAGCTCGGTAATTATCCTGCACAATTACGGATTAGGTTAAATCTCCCCTGTTGTGCTTTGATTGGTTAATACGGTGGCTACGTGCACCAAGAGCCATCAACTCAATGCTTTACCTCTTTCCCCAAATCGATAACGTTCGCAAGGACGAGTTGTTGCGGTGCTCTCTCGCAGACAGGACGGCACCAAAACATTTACCCGATCATGTTACAATCAAGAGCGCTTTTTTTCTCTTGAAAGATTTTAAAAACAAAACAAAAACTAAACAAACAATCAAATGAGCCTCTTCAGACTGAAATTTTGGCTAGAATGAACTAAATTGGCACATTAGTCCAAATATGAGGAACTAATATTAAAATGTCATAATTACATTTTTTAACAGTACCCCCAGTTTTCTTACTTCTCCCATCAAAATCGAGTTTTGCCAATTTTTAAAACATGTTAAAAGCATGCATTGAAAAACAAATATTTCAATATTTCAAATCCTCCAAACGACAAATGTTTTGGATTTTGGTCAATGCTACATTCCTGTGTTGAAAAAAGGAGTATTTTGTGTTGAAAATGATTTTAATGTTTATTATCGTTATGTTTAAGTATTTAATTTAAAGGGTAAATTAGGTTTTAAGGTCTCTATTGGTTGTTCATCATTTTTCTATATCTAGAATAATATTAATTCGTTCAGTTTTTATTTAATGTTCATTTTATATAAAAACTAGAATCCTAGAGTCGTCTTTGAAATTTATAAAAACGCTCCTAACAATTTTTTCGAGGAACTATTAGACACTCTGCAACATAGCTGAAAGTTTTACAAATACCATATTTCCCCTCCATGAGAAGGAAATCCCCACGAAATTGGATATTACAGGAGTATATCTTTTCAACTCAAAATTCCTATGTTCAAAATTATTTTCTGGGCTACTTATTTTAATGGTTTAGACATAGGTAAAAGAGAATAATATAATCTATGAGTTTTAAGCTGGTTTCCGTCCTGAGGATAACATTTTTAAGTTGTGTAATTTAATTTTTTTATAATATTTTATTTCTAGCCTACAATATTAGTATGTGATCACAGTACGTTTTTTCGCATGGTCACTTAAGGTCAGCGGACACATGCCATGAGATCGACCAATGCTGGCACTCACTCAAGGGGCGAGAAGGTCTCTAGGCCATCGTCGATTAAGGCGATGTGGATTGATCTCGGGATGAGTGTGTTTAGAGAGGGCTTCAACAGTAGGGTTAAGATGGAGGTTGGTGTGAAATTTTTGCAATCGAAAACGGTCGGTTTGTTGACAAAAGGAGTGTTAAAGTCGTTGTAGACAGTAAGGTTAATTTCATAGTATAGTAGTAGAGCTTAGACTATTTGTCTGAGGACTTTCTCATTGAAAGGGTTGGATACGTTGGATGTTTTTGGTCAAAAATAATTGCTTTTTGTAATTACTACCTTAAACCATAAAATTACACCCAAAGCCGCCATGGAACGTATACTCAAGCCGCCACTCTTACCTACATACGTGAAGAGGGTTGATGAATTAGGAATTCACTGGACAAGAACATAAAAAGTGCTATCCATACCAAAATCTTTGACAAGGTTAAATAATTGTCATGGTTAAAAGTTACAATGTCCCTGCCTTACCAAAGAAAGTTCAAAGATATTCCAACTTAATTAGTGAAAAAATAACCGAATAAAAAGATATGGCTGGGCTCTTCCAACATATGGCTCGAAGATGGAAATGGTACAGGTACCAGTATAAAGGGTGCTCTTGAGTACCATTTTGCTATGGGCTCTACCACAACCATCTTTCAAGCCGGAGTTCTAATCGTAAAATTATGTGCGCATGAAAGAAATGATAAACATATTAAAGGTGCAGCAATAATAATACTTTCAGATAGGCAACTTTAAAGGCTCTCCAAGCTTACGAGATCAACTCAAACAATAACAATTTGATATCAGTTTAAGTTCACATTTTCATGTATGTGTTAGCGTTACTTCGACCTGTCAAAGGACTATTGTAAGAAAATAAAAGAAATGCTTGACCCTTACAGTTTGAGAGGTAGTGCAAGAACATTGGCTAAAAAATTATGATATAGGAAATCGACGGAAAAAAAAACACTTGAAACTGTTCATTTAAATTTACACCTCATATATATATATATATATATATATATATATATATATATATATATTATGAGTGCTAAAAAGTTGATAGTTTCAGCAATGCAAATAGATGAGTCCACTAATTTTTTAACATCTTGCCAAAATCTGTGACTGAATGATGCTGTCAAATCATAACTCATAGTAGCTAAAGCGAAAATATATTTTTGAAAAAAATTGTGATGAAAATAATCTGTGATTATAGTTACAAAAGGGTCCACTGTTAAATCGCTATGTATGGCCGAAAAAAATAATAATATGACATTTAATATTTTTATGAAGATAATTGTTAAACAATATACTGTTTATGTGGCCAAAATAGAACAAATAGAAAATTTTTATTATTTTTTTAATGATAGCTAAAGGGCTTGATTAATTCGTTGATGCGTGGTTCGGACCACCCACTTGTATTTTTTTCTTGTTTCCAAACAGGAATTTTTTTTAGATTAACACTTGAAATTTTCCTCCGAGGTCTGAGTTTCGTTCCTAGGAAAGATGAAAGAGGCAAGATTTGTCGGGGGTTGGATTGTGTGCGGAAGAGGTTTGGCAACACGGTGGGGGTTGTAGCGCTATCGAGCGTCCCCACCACCCTCGGAAAGGACGTTGACTCCCCCACCTTGAACGGGGGCCAAATTCACGGACCCTATTGATTCCCAACCCCAGTTATTAATGGTACACCCCCAGATTGATTCAGGGTGTATTTCTATCATTGAACCGGCCATTGGCGATAGGGCGCGGCTACATCCGCCGATTGCCGACCTAGAAAGGTGACCGTCTTTTGGCAAAGAGCAACTCAAGTTTTCCCGATGTACCATCTCGATATTCGAACAGAATCGCAGCTCTTTAATCCCCTTTCGGAAATTGTTAACAGATCTGATCATATTAATCATTAATGATATCCTTATTTATCTTCAAGAGTGGCTTGGGTCAATCGCTTCTGTGAGGGCAAGGTCAATAGCACTTCATCCTAAATGAATAGCTGGCACAATAATAAAGGGTGTATTATTGGCCATACAATGGTTCAGTTAAAGCTTCTGGAATAAGGCAAAATTGATCCGATACGATTTATTTCCACCACACTTCTGTCAGGCATTATCTACTAAGATGTACGTTGAATGGATGCTTTGTTTCTTACTTGCAAGGGAAGTTAAAAGAAAATTAGAAGATGATCAATACAAGTAAAACATCCAATATTATTTACCAAAACGAACTGATTAACAATTTCCTTTATCCTGCTACCTGACCATCCTTACTATGAAAAACACACTTTCAACTATAAAGAAAACTAGTTCACTTTCTTTGATCATTCCGATCATCTTTGCTGATTTGGACTCTCTTATACGTTGCGGCAGTTTACGATCTTTCTCTGGACTGACAAACAAACGGCATCTTTCAAAAACACCAAACAGCGACAATAGCAGACCAGGATGTATGGAGTAGATCAAATTACAGGTTTATTTCATGGCAAACGTAAAAAAAAGAATAATTTAATTGACTGCTAAGTTTGTGGATAGGGTTGTGTTTTTGGCTAAGCCTTCTGAATCATACAACATGTTCTCGGAGTCACCAAGTATCTGAGCTCATTACAAATATGTCACCTCGGGATGAACGGTTGTTTGGTTTCTTATTTTCTCCCAGTCTTGCTGTCAATTATACGTTAATATAACGGCTTTTTTGTTTAAAATTCTGTCCAACTTGGCCTTCCGTTGTACTAGGAAAAACGCAATTTACACAAGAAATTTTACTATTCTTGCAGAGTTTGTTTTTCAAATGACATTTTAGCATTTCGCCATCTTTCAGTAGCCGGTCTGACAACCACACATGGCAAAATGCCGAAACGCATCTTATAGAAGAAAAATTCAGCGAGAAAAGACGGATCAGTTAAAAAGCTATCATTTAGTTAGAAAACTAAGCCAGCGAGATTAGGTTGACTTTCGACTTTTGACGATCGAACTTCGTGTTTATACACTGGCAGACATTTTCAAAACATTTAAGATTCCACGGCGCATATCAAGTATATAAGCACCTGCAAAGGTCATCTTCGATCTTTCTGGTTATCCTGTTCTAGCTGATTTTGATTTTTCAGAAGCGTTTTAGCCTTTGCCCATCTTTCAGTCATGTCGAATATGGAAACGCGTCATATAAAAAACCCTGCGAGAATAGGCGGACCAGGTCGATAAAGCTATAATTCTTTGTTAGAAAAACAAACCCACAATAGCAACAACATTTTGGTCCATGTTATTCTTTCCTTGGCAGTTCAATGTCATCAATCCTCTTATGTCTTAGCATTCACACTATGGTTATTATTTTTACCAGATAGTTCATACTCTTACGGTAGCTATTAGGTACATAAAAGGACATAATTCTATGTGAATATCTGAGAATATGCGTATATAAAGACCTTTCAGACAATTTTCTGTTCACGAAGTCCAATCCCAAAGATCTCAGCTCAGAAGATTGAGTGGGCGTGTCCCTGGGGTTTTTCTGGTAAGAAATATCGTCCTTTCTTCATTTTCTCATTTTGAATGCTTCGGTGGGCAGTAATAATAAGCCTACCTTTTATAACATCAGAGTTTTGTTTTTTAAAAAATGTATGCTTTCAAGAATAAAGGGTCTGTTAAAAAAATATTTCCTGTTTTTGGCCATACCTTTGTAACTATACAGTTAAATATAATATGGCTTGGAAATTTTTGGCTACTCACCAGAATTTGGAGATGGTATTCTCTTAAGTAAGTTCTTCTTTAAAATGACCCCTAGCTCGAATGCAAGGCCGCTGGATTCGAACCCAGGACTTTTACTTTACAATGATGAGCGCCGTGTCAACGCCTAAACCGTTGCGGCTACCGACGCCCCGGAATGACAATAACGGAAATGTTATTTATTAATGAAAGACATTGGGATGGATTTTTCTCAAAATTAGCTGTTTAATGCACATTTACAAATACTAAATACTAATCCAGATTAACAAAATAATCCAAGCAGTTAACCACTTACATTAATTCCTAAATCAAAACAATAAAACAGAGTTAACTAGCAGTGGCGTGGGGAATCGTATGTATCCGACACCTGTGTTGAATCAATACTTTCAAAATAAACGCTCACAGAAGAACTTTACTTCAGCAGATTTGAATTATACGGTTTGTTATTTCCAAAAAGTCGATAGACCTCCGCCACCAATCACATGGTTATTCAATAATCGTTGCAACTTGACATTTGAGACAACAGTTGCCAGTTTAATTACAGATATTGTTTTGTCTTGATAACATCTGGCAAACTCAGCTGAATGGTTAGTGATGGGAGGTAATTATTAGTTGATTAAACGTTGACAATATATCAATAATGATCAGATAACCGACTATTTAACATGAGACAACTGTGTTATCTACTAAATTAACTAAGTTAAAGGTTAAAATTGTTCCCAATTCTGTGTTTATTTTTGCCATTAATGACGAAGGGCACTTAAATCAACGTAAAATGGCCTTTTAACCGACTTTGAAAACTTCATCTATTCAATAAAGTCTGCCGATTTACAAAGTACAATTCATTTTTATTCAACTTATCAAAGAGAACTTAAAATTATGCTCACAACTTACATGCTCCCAAATTAATCTGTAATAAAAATAAAATAAAATCAGTGGGCCTCTGAGATATTTTTCATTAACGTCCTTCATTAAATTGCCAATTATTACTCATACAGAACCTATTTATCGATCCGTATGTAAATTACCGACACCATCGAGGGCTAAGTCATTGTCATCGTACTATTCTAGCAGGATTATCTCCGGTGAATAAGCCTCACCCCTTTGGTAGTTACATAGAATGGGATGAATTCGAATTTATGATTGTGCATTGCCATAGTATGGATTTTCATCAGGTCCTGCTCGGACGTCCTTTGGAACATAGCCCGGAAATACTCTTACACACATGCATTACTAAAATTAAATATACACAATGTCACACATTGCCTTTCATGATATGGAAATTAAGTTACTCTTCTATAATAAAATTGTCTCAGTTTTAGTGTTGAGATTACAAACCTATACAGATTATTAGTTTCTTCCAATATTTTAGGGCATAATAAATCAAAAAAGCATCGTCTGGGAGTGCATACGAAAAACACTTTCCCTAATCATTTCATAAGTGGAAGTTCAAGCAGAAATACATGCCATCAATGCTTGTGCCCTGACAAATTTAAGAGAGGTTACACTGGCAAAAAGTCCTCATAAGATCTGAGATAGCCAAGCAGAATCACATCAAAATTAGTCAGTGAATCCATGTAAAATCTCCAAAACCTGGGGAAACACAACAACCTGATGGTATCTTGGGTGCCAGGGTCCAGAGGAATTTTGGGTAACGAGAAAGCAGACAGACTGGCCAGAGGAGGATCTGCAAGACCAAACTTAGCCCCGAACCTATACTTGGGATAACAAAAACAAATATAGAATCCTCCATCGCAGAATGGATCCAAACCAAACAAAAGTAGAAGTGGATAAACATAGCGGCGCTAGACACAGTAAACACATGATTAAACATCACACCAAGACTGGCAAAATCACTGCTACAATTGGAGAGGGCTAAACTCAGAGGAGTGGTAGGACTACTAACCGGTCACTGGCATCTGAGAAAACATATACACAACATGGGCATATACAACGATAATCCCGTCTGCAGATTATGTAATGAGGAGGAGGAAACAGCCACCAATCTCATCTTCGAATGCGAAGCAACAGCTCAATGGAGATTTAACCTATACGAAAAAATCTTAGGAATTAAATTGTAGCGGCGGCAGTCAATGACCTGATACTTCTAAGGAGAAGGATTGAGTCTACTGCACTGAACTAAGGAACTAGGAAGGTACCATTAGCCAGAAGGCTGCAGTGCCTGGGGAGCACAAACCCCGCTTCTTAGTATCCTTATTTCCATACCATACCATATCAATCGTTTGATGAACAGGGCAAATTAAAAGGAAATACTGTAACGATTCTAACTCTTTTCGATGACAAATTGAGCAAGTCTTTTGAGAATCGATGAGTTATTTTTTATTCTTTGTATAGATGGCTATATAATTTATGTTGCATATTCTAATCTGGTTGATTAATTTCAACTTATCAATGCTCTTTCGCAAATGCAGGTAGTGCTTGCCAAGGCCCAGATTGCTAATCCTTCTGAAATGGGGATTATAAATAAAATTGAGCGCCGAATGAATATCCAGTGACGAAAGATGATTTGAATATTTTCTGACTAGTGATTTACGAACTGAAATTTGCCGACCCGACTATTATGTGAAATAATTTCCTTCCTAAGTAACCCTGTGCCCGTTCAATACGAATAATTTTCTCACCAATAGAAGACAGAAGATAAATATATATGATTTCTCTGTTTGGTGTGCGGGTGATGAACTGTAATTTGGACGTTTCTGATTAATTTGTTATGCCAATCCTCGCTGTAGAACTAAGCCTGTCTCTTTCATGGGGTCAATAAGGCTGGGGTGCGTGTGTCCGCGTTATCTTTGTTTTTGGTGTCTTTGATTGTGTCGGGGTTTTTTTTATTGTTCTGGCTGTCCTTTGTAATTGTCGTCCACACTGAAGATGACGAAATGGAGAAACGGTCTGACAGACCCAACACAGCGAGTACAGGCAGATCAGATTGAATGATGGTATGATTGAACGTTGAAATAACACCCCTTCTTCATCTTCTGTTATATATATNTATATAGTTTTATACGAAATGCTTTCAATATGACACTATGGTCGTTTCATTAATAAAGAATTAGTTTTCTTAATGGGACTGTTTAATCATCAAATCGGGTAAAATTGAAGTGGGTCTAATTTAATGAGGTCTATCATCTTTCCTTTGAAGCTGGAAATGTTTATACTCTTCGTTCATTATCTTAACAGAATTTTCATTAAGGTTTTTAAACAAATTCTTCTTATAATGATCGGACAACGAATAACTTTTATTTTTATAACTTTTACATATTGATTTTTGTTTACAATTAGTTAAGAACCCTGATGGCTTTCTGATCAAACGAAGATTTTTTTTTAAATTCTTGATGAATCCTACACCTGGAGGCTACGGACTATGGACGTGGCAGCACCGATTTTATTGTCCCTGTTTGCAGGATACTAGATCGAAAAATACTATCCATGATCCCCGAGCTCTAGGAGCCGACAAATATTAAAAAAAATATATTTTTCCTTTTTCAACCTAATATGTTACACTGAATAAAGGAGATTGGTGTATCAGGATGTATGTAGAAGGTTGGGTTCAGTGTGTTTTTTGGTAATTTATGGAAAGTTTTTTGACTATAAGCTTAATGGTGTGATACACCTGTGAGCATTAGATTTGGAATAATAAATTACGCTGTTAGATTTTTTTCTTTTTAGGGGGTGAATCATATGCTATAAAAGTTTTAAATTTACAAAAAAGCTTTAAGAATTATATTTGGTAGACTGGAAAGAATGTCGTAAACGAGGGGTTGGTTGGGTCACGGTTTAGACCAAATTTTTTTGGTGATTCTTCACTCCAAAATATCAGGCACGTTTATCCACTGCTTGTGATTAGGCCCTGGTTAAAAAAAAAAAATTTCCTTTTTTTAATATATTTATTTTGCCTTTGTACTTGCTCTAATCAACTATGAGTATAGATAATTTTGCATATGTAATATTATATAATTTTTTTATGTAGATTGCAATAAAAATGTAGTATAAGCTATAAATAATTTTAATTTAATTGGTCTCCCAATTTAAGCGTTTTAAAGAGTGTTTAAAACGATTTCCAATTATTTGTTTCATATTTTACTAAAAACACCTTTTCGTTTTTGCTACTTTTTATATAATTAATTTAATTTAATCCGATCCTGCGTATTATTTTTATTATTCTACGTAAAAGGACTGCCTGGTATTGAAATACCCGCAGAACAAAACAAGAAGCCATATTTTCGAAAAATTAAGAAATTATATAATTTTTTCCCGGCTTCGAACGCCCATTGGCTAGAACCCCCGGATATCGGGTAAAATTTCAGAACTTTATATCACCTTAAAGTTTTATTAAAAAAGATGATCCTACGTCTGTAATCTTGTGAATTTACCCATTGTCTCTAGGTCAAAAGAAGATGTATTATGAACAAGGTCAATTCTTGCCAGGTGAACCAAATATATCTATAGTCATCTTACTTCTGCTCATATATTCCACTATGTTTCTGTTTCTTTACCTATCTGTTCATTTTTACTTTCGACATACTGCTAATCTGTGACATGAATTTTCTAAATGTTTAAAATATTTTTTAATTGTTTAAATTTAAAAGTTGAAGTAACGTTAATAACAGGTATAATCAAAATTTCACTAAGTACTAGACCTGTCTTCTTCAGACAACATTTTAAGTTAAGTTATTTCTGCACCCTCGGGGCAAAACTGGATAAGTCGAATTTTGGCCAAGATAAATGCATATTCCAGCAAGTCTTTAGGCCTAACAGACTGTGTATAATTGACTAACTCGAACCCACTTCCTTTTGAACTGTATCGTGCCCTTTTAAACATCTCGAAAAGTTATCTCGACATTTTAATAATTCTACTTGTAATAAGTAGATCACAATCTAGTGTCGGTTTAGATAAGTACCACAAAATTAAGGTATAAATAAATAAATTATAACACTATTTACTAAGACAACTTCATTGAACATAATGAAATGTAACACAAAATAAAAATATTTAAAAAATTTGAATTGTACCAAACGTACAAACTTTTCAATCGCAACCATGAAAAATTGTCCTTTTTACTTAGTTTTGCAAATTTTCTTCATTTCTTAAAATTAATACACAAATTACAGTTTTAAGTACACAAATATTTGTCTTACTTTGTTTATAACGATACTCCGTCCGGTTTGAATTGTATGTTTTGAAAAGTTTTTCAATTTCCGGCTTTTCACACTGATTATTTTTCAAAATCTTCCCTCTGTGATCATTAAACGCTCATCGTATCGTAACGATCTCACATGATGAATGAAACACTCGCGCAGTGAAAGCTTACAGCCTTTTGTAAGACCTCGCAATTTTGTAGGGATTAAATCATTACAGACTTCAACGTTGTCATGTGCTGACGAGTTAGTCCTTTTGACTCCTGATTCAGCAATCTCTAAATTCTGACTGCTAAACGAGAAATAGACAGCAGAGTACTCGTCGTTTTCCCATTTACAAGCGTTTTATTTTTCATATTACATTTTTATTAAATGAGCCAATCAAAATTTTCATCGTAATAAAATTTTATTAATTGATAAGATTAGATAACGGTATTACGGGGGCGTGTACAATTTTCAATTTAGTGAATTTTATATTATTTTCTTATCAAATAAACTTTCTTTCCTCTAACACCTTTTAATTTTCTTCTTTTTATTAAATTATTTTTATTAAACCTTGGCTCTTGAAAAATTAAAACGATTCATGGAGAGTTCTGATGGCAATGGAGATATGACCATGTTTCCGTGAGAATGAGATTTAATGTTTCATTAATCAAAAATGATTTTTAAGTTGGAGACCATTTAAATTAAAAATTACGATTATTTAGTTGTAAACGGCCACGTTTATTACGTGTCCGGTATTTTGTCGGTCAGAAAATGGCTGAAGAAAGTTACAGACATAGATCTCAAAATAAGATAGATATATTGAGACATAGAAATATATAGTTAGATTTTTTTTTTCTTTAGCCCCCCTTGGCTTCGTACTATAGTTTGTTAGACATGTAGAATTTTTGTGTGTGAGGAAGACTGAGTGGATTATATTGTCGTAGAAAGAGTAAGCGTGTGTGAGGGGTAGAGAGCGAGATTTAATGAGATGGTGATTGTGAGAATTATGCTAGATTATGTATGCATATAGCGTATAATATGTACATAAAAAGCAAGAGAAAAACAAAAGCGATAGATATAAGAGAAAGAACGAATATATGTGTGAGTGTATATATAAGTATCTAGTAAGGATATATCTGTGTAGAAAGAGAAAGATAAAAATAAGAAAAAGAGAACGAAAGAGTAAGTGTGAGAAAGAGAGATAGTATCAGAAAGATATATAGATAGATTAATAGAGTTAGACAGGTAAATAGATATTTAGATAGACATATAGACAGAGAGAGTCTATATCCCTCTCTGTCTATATGTCTATCTAAATATCTATATATAGAGAGATATAATATATATATATATANGAGAGAGAGAGGGAGGGAGAGAGAGAGAGAGAGAGAGAGGGAGGGAGAGAGAGAAGAGAGGCAGACAGACAGAGAAGGAAAGTGTAGGAGATGAGTAGTAAGATGTATGCAAATGAAGAAAAAAAATAGATAAAAAAAGAAAAAAAGTGAAAGGAGAGATAGAGCATTTAACAACGTTGTAGGGTTTAATGACAATACTGTCTTGGTGGTTTCACTAAAGATATTAACATTTTTGTGATCTTAGTTTAAAATAACATCTTTTTAACATAAAATCGTAATTTCTCAACTTTAGCATAATTAAAATACCAATTGGTCTTTATTGGGCAAAGTACACTAAATTTTCCACAAGATAACATTTTCGTTGAAAATATCGCGCTCCCGAATACACAGTAGCCTCTCGAAGAATAACGTATGGCAAAACAATGTTTTTTTGTAAATACTCAATTGTGGTTCGTCTAATGACTTTTCCATCAAAATATTCGGGTATTTCACCAAAGTTGCCTTATTTTGTAAATATTCCAAGGGCATGTTACGATGTTCTTGGGTTGCTGCTCTCCTTGGGTTGGGTATCACGTTTTTCAACCTTGCAAAAAAAAATTCTAAAAAAAATGTAAAAGTGAGAATGCCCTTGGAATAATAAAATAAGACAACTTTGGTGAAATCCCTGAAAATTTTGATCAAAAAGGCATTGCACGAGTCACAATTGTGTATTTAAAAAAATGGGTTTTGCCATCGAACAATGCATCAGTTAATTTGCAAAAAAAATTAATTAATGAGGTTTCATTAACATTGGAATTTTTATATCATGTTTTTAAATTGGTCTTATTGCTGAACCAGAGCAATTATTCTGTGATTTGTAATTTATGTAAAGGGTAGTTGAGATGAAAAGGTTAGTGTTACGAGTGGGACCCGAACCCATGGTTTTAGGCTAATAGTAATTTTTCTTTAAATACGTACACTTTATATGAAGATGGATCTGATTTTTTTTACCACCTAATTAATGTTTTCATTAAAAAAAATGACATTGACGGTGTTATGTTGCTCTATGTGGGTTCGATATACGTTTGTCATTCTTACAAAGGAGATTTTAATAAGAAAAGTTCTAAAATATGTAAAAATGAGTATGTACTGGGAATATTTGTAAAATAAGGCAACTTTGGTGAAATCCTTGAAAATTTTGATCAAAAAGCCATTACATGAGCCACAATTGAGTATTAAAAAAACATGGGTTTTGCCTTTCGTTGAGTGGCTTCTGTGTATTCGAAAGTGCGAATTTTCCAATATTCCAAATTTAATGTAGTTTGCAAAATAAAGGTCCGATTTGTAATTTAATGACTCTAAAGTTTAGAAATTACGGTTTTATGTAAAAGGTGTGATGTTCCACAGCACAGAAATGTAATATCTCAGGAAAGAGGCAAGACACCTTTTTCTGGTGGCACTGAACTACATTTTATTTAGCGAATCCACCATGGCAATATTGACATTTAACCCTAAAACAGCCTGTATACCTTGTTTCGGACTAATAAATACCCGAAAAACACATACATAGGAATAAAGACAGAATTAAAAGAGCTACTACTAAATAAATTAAAATATTCTAAAGTTCGGATGTAAGATCACCGTTTTGAATGAATCGTTTTTTGGTGATGGTCTAGACTTAACTTTTCACTACTCGTCTGTAATTTATGCAAGGTCCATTGTATTTCAACTCTTGGAAAGCTCAATTTCTCTTCACTATAATTGATATAATAATTAAATCAACAAAACATCTATAAACGTTTTATCTTATACTCGGAATTTATTTATGGAGGTTTGTGCCACTACGTAGGGGTTGGGGGGACACCTTGCACAGTATCCTGTAGATAGGTGGAATCGTTTCAAAGTTATCTCCAGTTTGGACTATTCGATTAAAAAATATCGACTATTAGGATTAGGATTAGGAAATGCATAAATTTTCAATTATTATGCGCTTAAAATTAACTTTGCAAAAATTTCTATTCCGGGTTTTTTGGAGGATTCAAAAATGTATATCAACATTATTACTTGCTAAAAAATTGTTTAACTTACTTTATTATGTCTTTGGTTTTGTTTTGCAAAATAGGTCTCACACCCGTTTCCTCCCCCTAATTAGTACAAATAATAAAAATAAATACATCATTAAGGAGGGATAAATAAATACGTGCATAAGATCAAAAGGTAGAAAAAACTGGGTATCACAAGTAAAAAATTATGTTATGAAAAGAAAATAAGTTGTTTCAAAATTATTAGAGCATTTTATGTACATTAACTCGTTATTTTACGTGACGAGGAATGGCAGCAGAATGGATCAACAATGATAAAACGACTTCAGAGATTTTAACCTTCGAGGAATGTTGGTTCTAGTTCGCCCATCACTCATTTCAAAACTCAATCATGCCGCCTTAATTCAAATTCCCCCAGGAAGTTTTCCACCCTAGTTGCCGCCCCATTTCGCCGTTGCCAAGGTGGCGATAATCGAATTTTACGCTCACCAACTATCCCGACGGTTTTTGCACGCCAAAGGGTTGGCCCCCGTCTTTCGCACTGTTGCCCGGAGGCTAAACGTCTGAGAAGAGCGACCTTTCCAACCTAGGACTCTTTGTTTCCTACATTTCATTATCATGATCCTTTGAAACTGAGTGCGCAGCTGCTTCTCATTTTCAAAGATATGAAAGTGAAAACAAAAATCATAACAAATAAAAACTGGGCGACATAAACAATCAGTAGGACGACTGTTTACGAATATTTAAGTCTGCCGATGTACGTTGTTTTGGACCGATGAATACGTGAAAATAGCTGCAGGTAGGACATAGCCTTGCAGACCTCAAGAAAAAATTTAACAGAAAAGTCACTTATTAAATTTACATGTAAAATTATATATTTTTAACTATAATGGTTATAAATATATACGTAATGATGGAAATTGGAACCTTGCCTTTTTAGATTACCAACTCATTCATGCAATAGGTCACTTCCTTAAGGAAACAGTTGCATACACCCAAAGTATATGAGTAGAAACGTTGTAAAACATTTAAATTAAAGTTCACAGAGTAGGACACACATGGCCTCTAGCCTCTGTGAAATATCGAAATAAATGTGAATTACGTTTAATTGTTAGCAGAGAATTTTGATCGCCTCGATTATAGTTTCCTGACTAGTCATGTTTCGTTCATTTTTTAAACATTTTACGGACCAGCATCATCAAGAGGCAGGTTCACCATCTTCAGCAGCGGCTCTGGGTCAAACCAGTGGTACAAGGCGTACCAAGGTGATATCGCATGTTAAAACTACTGGGTCCCTACCTTCTGGCACACCTCTTTACATGTTACATCGCGAAACAGAGCTGGATATTTTTCTTCTTTACAATTTGAAGTTACACTTTAAGCATTGTCTTAGAATGTTCAGCTAACCCCCTTCTCGTATTACTAGGTCATTTGCTATAGAAATTATAAACAAAAATACACTTTGGTTTAAAAGTAAGACAACTCTTTATCACAAATAAAATTCTAAATATCTGTTTCTGGAATGAGCAATTGTATGCTTTATTGGTGAGAATAAGATGAGCTAGCCGACATTTCACATAACATGCAGCTTCTTCTACCCATTTTCATCATTACACTCACCTAACCACTGGCCTTAAATATGTGTAAACTTTCAGCTCTTTCGTTCAAACGAATTGTCTTTTCCGTTTAAGATGGATTTTAAAATAAGAGGAGAACTTTTTTTTTAATCATACACCATGGTTAGATGGGATGGAATGTGTCGTATGCCGTTCTGAGGTTGTAGAATACATTTCATTCCTTGGGTGTTCTAGGTACTGTGACTTGCGCCTTTCCTTTTTCGGTACGCAGCGGCTATCTGCTTCTCTTCTATTAGGGTTCCTTAATTCTGTGAAATTGTAATAAAATATCGCCACCTCATTGGTTATGCCCGTATTGGTCGTGCGTATATATGTATATATATGTTTTGGAAAATCAGGGAGGCTAGAAAGGTCTGGATGATCAAAAACAAGCAAAATTTACATTCATCATCTCACTCAGCCTTTTGCCATTTTGCTACTTTTAATTGTATATTTGAATCTAAACAGCGATATTAGGAAACCAGAGTGATGGCTATCAAACTACACAGTCATCACCGTAGACCTTTTCGACATTTTAGCACCTTCATGTGGCATCGATCACCATTGCACGACGCATACTATTTATCATTTCGCTAGGTTCACTGGCGGGTTTTGGCCAAATCAGTAAAATTAGACAGGACAGGGTGATCAGAGACAACCCTATGACAGGTTCATCTCCTCGCCGATCTTTTCGTTATTTCGCCATCTTTAGCGTTGCGTTTTTGTAAACCAGAATTACTAAAATGACCAGAAGTTAACAACCTACAGTTCCATAAAGTCACCATCACTCAGACATGAAAAAGTACATACAATTTATATTTATTGGCTCTGCCTCGTTAAAGATGTCTGTTGCTATAAACTGAATGTTTTGTTAGTACAGAGATTTTTTTTAAAGAACAAAGAACGTTATAAAATAGCACTAGGGAAGAGAACAAGCGAATGGGGGAGGGTGTGTCTAAAGTTATAGTTAATAGATAAATATTGGACTATTTACTAGCCGTGCCGTTTGGAGATTTTATGCTTGAAATATGTTTCTTTGAAGGTGGATGTAATACAATTAAACACCCTCCGCCACGCTTGCCCACAAAGTAAATAAAGAAGGCGTAAAACTAAATTGATTGGATATTGAAAACAGTCGCTCCGGTCCGTTAAGCATTTCCGGTCGAATAATTTTTGGTAAAAAGGGACAAACCCTTTTGCTTCATATTATAGAGAGTTATGATTTAACTTGGATTAATTTACAGATTCCTGCTTTAGTTGAAAAAAAGCCTTTAAACAATGGGAGGGTAGATTGCTTATTTATATAAAAAAAGAAAAAAAGGGGTGAAAGAAAGGAAAGGCAGGGGAAAAGAAGGGGTGCCATGACCCTCAGCGGGTCATCCTCGTGTCAGCAGAAAATTTTCCAAATCGACCTCCTCCCCCAACCGTGCAAGAGTGAGAAAATAATAACAGTTCTATTTCCAACTGGAACAATCAACTTTTGAAAGTGCCAACGGGGCGCAAAAAAGAAGTCTTTTTAAGCTTGGAATCTCGTCGTCTTGCAGGTCTGGACCTGTCGGGTCGAATCGGCGGGCGGGGGCGAGTCTAGCTGTATCGATGATATAGGCAGGGCTCCATGGGGTGGCTGGGTGCGTTCACCCCGACGGCCGACCCTTCCTGCGTCCCACCCTCGTTTCGACCCGGGCCAGACACTGGTACCTCTTTAACAGATTATACAGCCGGATTAGCCGAATTCACTTCCCTTAAAGGATTTTATTAAAACGGAGATTATTTAAATTGCGCATTGGCAAATCTCAAAATCCCGCGATTTGTCACTTTTATCGCCGTCAGGGTTCCTTTATCTTTATTTATCTCCGTCTCGCTTTCGGTGTTAATTAAAGGATTTCGAGTTTAACACTATGATACCTCATTACAACTTCGTTTAACTCTACTTTAATAATTCTGATAGCCTGTAACATCCTACGGAGCTACATCTGCTGAAACCATAGTAAATCTTCTTAGACTTTATTGTTAAAACAAATCACTACATTTTATCCACTACAACTATACATCGCAATTAAATGACTCATCGATAATATTCGGCGAATGCCACCTGACCATATCTTTTGCACCAGGGCGTGAAAGAATTATGGATGATGGTCAAACAGACAAACTAACCAGAGAAGGATCTACAAGACCGTCTATAGACCCAGAACCTATAGATGGACTATAGGTGAAGATAGGACCTATAGATGAACTTATACTGCTTCATCTCAGAAATGGACGAATTCAAACACTATATGTCCAGACTCAAAGACTGTAAACTCAAGATTTATGAACCCTCATCAAAACATCATTGCGACACAAGCCTGGGTAAAACTCTGGGAGTGATGTATACCAGTCGCTGAAATATGTGAAACCACCAGTACAACAGGGTATTTAGATGTATCATATAACTTCTTAAAAGCTAGATCGAGCAACTTAACTAGGGGGAGTGCAAAAAAGGCTTCTGAGCTTAAAGAATACAAACCTCTGGTTCCTAATATCCTTATCATTATCACCATCATCACATCATATGAGTAATTAAAGTTCACTGGAAGGTCGCAATCTCTCTCCCTCTCTGTACCTGCCCTCATCTCCCTCCCTCTCCTCTCGATTCCTCTTTCTTTTTCTCTTTCTCTACTGGCGAATCCGCACTATTTTCTCTCACTGCGTCTACCTCTTTCTCTTTCGATTTTGTCTGACTCCCTGCGTTTTCTCTTCCTTTTTCACTTTGTTTTATCTGTCCAAGTGCCTATCAACCTTGCCAGGTACTTTATAGACTTTCTTTATTATTCTCTGTCTCTTTCTAACACTCTGTTTCTCTATCCTTTCGTATATGTTTTATCTCACTTTCTCGCTTTTTTTCTTCCTCACTTCCTCTCTTATTCTTTCTTTCTACCTGTGTCTTCCTTTTACTCTCTCTCTCTCTCTCATTCTTTCTGTTTTGATTTTCTCCCTCACTCAGTTTTTCTTTTTGCTTATCTCTTTTTTACCTTCTTGTTATCTATGTACCCACATTTAAACTTTCCCTTTTAACTCTCTAAGCACCAATCGACGTACTTCTACCATTTCGTTATCTGCAGCTTTCTTTCTTTTCTCCCTAAGAGTCGTAGTTTTCTCTCCGTTTTCATATTTTTTTCATTCTCTTTTCTTTATCTCTATTTCGCTCCCTCCTCTCTCTCTCTCTCTCTCTCTCTCTCTCTCTCTCTCTCTCTCTCTCTCTCTCTCTCTATCTATCTATCTATCTATCTGCCTATCTTTTTATCTCTTTCTATATTTTTTTCCCATTTTATTTTTGTAAACTTCATTTTTGTTATACCTTTTTTATGTTATAGATTCCTTTATATATTTTCTGCCTATATTAATAAATATTAAAAATTAATTGAAAGAAGTTATTTGGTCAATCGGACCACGAAATATAATAGAATTAATGAATATGTAGGCAACTAACTAACTACATCGAAGCGGGAATTTCGGGATCAGAGACAATGTATTGTTTGGAAATGTTTTTCTGGTGAAATGGAAGTAAAAATGAATAGAGATTAGAAGACAATTGGAATGAACGAAAAAACGGACCTGTCTTGAATACAAATGAAACATTTTAAATGTGCCGATTATGTCATTCGATGTTTTTATATTGATAAATTTAATCCGATCATTGAACCAAAGGCAATTCATGTGCACAAATTAATTTTTCATTCAAGTAAGAACGACGTGTTTTCCTCTTGTTTCAATATTGGTACATTTCCCAGGATTCGCAGCAGAGTAGAATTTCAAGCAGAACTAATTTGCCTCTGTACTCCTTTTACTTCTACCCTTTAAAGTTTAATTAAAGGATTTTTGCTTAACATTTAATAAATTAATGGGGCCTTTTGCTCATTTTTAATTTTAAAGTGGTTAGGCAGAAATCTCTTCAGCCAATCTTTGTTTAATCAATGAAACTGAGTTGGTACAGCATTTTCGTATTGATAAGGAAGTCGTTGCATTTCAATTATGAATTTTAGTTGGCATTGGAAAATTCGTAACTTAGAAATTTTTAAAATGTATATATGGCTTTATAACATTCGTTTATTTTTGCTGTTGTCGAAATAAAAGTGGCAAAGAAACAAACTCCACTGGGGTGTCGTTAAGCCTTATCTCACTTAAAACAAACAACTAGATTAGGCCAGAGATGATCACTTTTAATAACCTACCATCAAGTATAATTAACGATACTTTTTTTTAAATTGAGATGAAAAACCTCTCTTTTTAAGTTTTTTATTATTAAACAAAACGAACAGCCTAAAATTGTTACAGAATTTCTGATTGTGGAAATTGTTTATGTATGTAAAAGTACGAAAGCTTTTAGACGGAAATGTGACAACTGGGTACAGCAGCATACTCACGCGCATGAATCTTGACCTCGATGTTATCCAACAAAAATTATAAAATCCAAGCGTAGGCTTCGGTGATTTTGAAAAAGTCTTGACGAAAGGGTCGCACACACAATGCAAAGTTTTTTGTTAAATTCTATGTGGTGTTCGACTTTTAGAAAAATGTTCTGTATGTCTTTTTTAAATAGAAAAAACATCAATAATCTCATGCTAATGTGCTTGCATTTTTGAAACTTCGGACCTCTACGTTTTTACATTTCATACTTTAGAAAAAGATAAGCAGAAAAAAAGTGATATTTTTGATTAATGGGAAAGAATTCTTCAGGATTTTACTTTTATTTTTACTTATTATTATTATTATTATTATTTGTTTTTGAATTTTCTGTTTTATTTCTTTACTCAACATTTTCTTTAAGAATTAGGTAATAAAATGTTATTTTAACCAAACCTATTTTTGGTATGCAAAATATGAATAAGCCTAAATACATTAAAATTTAAAGGCGGTGCATAATTTTGTCCATCAATGTATTATGTTAAAATATTGCAGACAACTTAATCAAAACTTGTACAATTCGTTCTATTGACACCTTGAAGTGAAATGAAAGACGTATATTATTTGTTATTCGCTCATACGATCACTTAAAATTTTGGCATAAGTAACTTTATTAGTAAAATTTATTATTCAGAAATCATGATATGGGGTCTGGTGTGATGTAGGTTTCAGAAAAACATTTTCTTTATCGTGCCAACGTTTCGATCTTTATTGAGATCATCTTCAGGGCCTGGGATTTACAAACATTGTTTACATTTAACAAATACATGTAGGATGTGGAAAAAAGTGAATTTATAATATATATTTTTAATATTCAATCAAAGTATTTCTACTCACTCAAACAGTTTTTCTTCTGTGTAATTGTGCCATTCTTGCGAGTCGTGTTGAGAGTGCCGGTGAGACGAAGAAACGATAAACGAAATCATCCATGCTCGTAGAATAGTTTTCTTTTACTTTTTTAAATAATAATAACTCAATTTATTTAATAATAATTATTCAAAAATCGTGAGATGCGGTTCCAACATTTTCCAACGTTTCGATCTTTGTTGAGATCATCTTCAGGGCCTGGGAAAAAAAGAGGAAGGGATGAAAATTTTTTTCCCTTCGTCGGCTCGTTTCACCTCAAAGAAGCCGACGCCTTATACAAAAATGTCTTTTCTATACCGACTTCCTTCCCCACCCCTTCAAAATCCAACACGTATAAACACAAAACAGCAATATCTCACTGGCACTCTAAACACGACACGCAAGAATGACACAATTACACGGAAGGTAAACTCTTTGAGTGAGTAGAAATATTTTGATTGAATATAAAAAATATATTTTGCATTGTATAAATTCACTTTTTTCCAAATCCTACATGTATTTGTTAAATGTAAACAATGTTTGTAAATCCCCGGCCCTGAAGATGGTCTCAATAAAGATCGAAACGTTGGCACGATAAAGAAAATGTTTTTAAATAATAATACGTGTGAAACCTATATCACACCAGACCGCATCTCACGATTTCTCTGAATAATTATCGATTAACGGTCACTAACCACCATACATTTCTACACGAGAAGTAAAATTTAAAAAATCTTTAAAATTAATTTCATAGAGCCACAATCTAAACACATGAAAGATATTATCGTCTATTAAAGCAATAACAACCTAATAAATCACTACATTCTCTTGAAAAAGTCAAAAGGTTTGTTCTCAAAACGTTAGGAGGTAGTCTCAAAGCCACTTTGAAAATATTTTCCCAGTTTTACGAGTTGACTGGACTTTTTAGACAGACATTGAGACGCTTATAAATATATTTCGCCTTACGGGGCGTTTGCACTTAATTTTGGATGAGACCACTAGACGGCCGGTTGTTCAATAATTCGAAGGTATTGATTCCGCCGTCTCTCCTGACTTCAATGGGCATTTTTTTGCACATCGCTGGACAAAGATCGGATAAACATTTTCGCAATAGCCGAGATGGGGGACTAAATTGAGATTCGAACGGTGTCGACAGTGACGAATGACAAGCCGTCGACCAGCATTTTACCCAGACTAGGAGAAAATTTAAGAGAGAAATTGCCTCAGAAAAGGTACACTGGACACTTAACTGAATATTGACGTTAGGACATCTGACACTCTTTTTACTTGCAAACACGTTGTATAACTATTCTCGCCTAATGTGCAGTTTAGAGTAATCAAAATTCAATATTTGTGGCATTTATATGTGTAGTCAATGGTGGTAGCTTCTGAGAATTAATAAAACATACAAGTTAACAATAATCAAGTTAATGGTACTACCTATGTATGGTAAACGTATCTTTGTACGATTAGTTATTGATTTTTTGTGTGTCTACACACAAAAGAAGGAGAAAGAAGAGAGAGAGAAGAGATATGTGTATAGATAGGTGGTTAGACATATTAAACGGACCCGGAAAAAAGGAAAAGTGAGGGGGATAGAGAAGAGAGAGAGGAGAGAGAGAGAGAGAGAGAGAGAGAGAGAGAGAGAGAGAGAGAGAGAGAGAGAGAGAATCCTGCGTTTGGAAGCATTTATAATAATTTCTAGGGCGAATTCAGTTAAATAAAATAAGAAAGGTACAATTGTTAAAAATGTCAAGAAAAACATTACACAAGATGGGGAATAATAATTCATTGCCAACATTGATATACAATGGAGAATTAAAATTTGTTCAGACAAAAAAAAGCACAAAGACTTCTTCTTGTTGCTGGTATTGATTGTGAATTGAATTTGAAACATAATAAAATGAGGAAAAAATAGCGAGGAATGAAATGGGTGTAACTACCAAAACAAAAACAGCTTTATTCGTTCCATTCTCTTCCGACGAACTGTAATATGTTTTCAACAATTAAATGTGGCTGTTGTAAAATAAAAATAATGACGTCTAAAAAGAGTTCGCGCAACGAAATAAAAATGGAGAACCGAGAAAATATATGCATATTTATAACGATGTTGTAATAAAATAAGGCAAAATCAAATAGTGCATTCAGGCAGAGATTAATTCTGTATGATAATCAGTCCGAACGGAGTCCCAATCGGTCATACTTACTAAAACATAAATAAAATTGTATCACCTATCTTACTGGTAGCCTCTATCATTTGTACTGATAGTAAAAAACACAAACAGTTAACATGATGTCTCAAGTTTCGTTAATAAACGTCATCGCTTGATAAAAGGTTGCCCACATAGACTATAGCTAGATTGTGTCATGTCAGCCATAGAGTGTTCGAGAATCAGAAGAAAATTATCCACAACTTGAAACTAACTAAACTTGAATGCAATGAATGATAATTTTTCAAAAATTGCAGCTTGACACGCGGCGATTTAAGAATGCAATTTTATTCACTGGTGAACAACGTAGCAAGAAAACAATTGCACGAACAAAAAATAACTTTTTTATTGTAGAAGAACAAATTTGAGATTTTACAAATGTGCTCGTGGAAAATTACAAAACCCCCGCAAAAGTGGGACATAAGCAAAATGAATATTTCTATAAAAATTAATCGGCTACGGACAAAGTGTAAATAAACGAAATCATCCATGCTCGTTGAATAGTTATTCTTTCACTTTTTTAAATGATAATAACTTATTTAATAATTACTTTAATTTTCACTAGACCCTTGTCTATGCGGCAAAGTTTGTGGCCAAACCTTAGGGATATCCTATTTCGGGTGCGATCTTTGCATGCTACCACAGTCACATTAAGAACCATTAGAACCCGGACGCGACCCTTGAATGGCATGGGTGAAACCTGAGGGAAGGCCCGGATGGCACTGAGAGTTGTACTCGAGCTAGGCAACAAATGGAACGGATCATACTCGCTTGGCTAATAATAGACTAAGAATAATAATTTACTTTGGTGTAAGTGTCCGGCATGGAAGACAGGAATGCCACACTTAAGTGATGGTGTTATTTCTTGAGTCAAAACCGATAGCGAGTATGAATTCCCACCGATAATAACTGTGCTCGAACTCAACATCTGGTAATAGGGTTAGGATTTTTGATGCTTAAATATCTGTCAGTATTTTCAGAACAGTTCAGTAACATTGAAAGGCGAAATAACGCCTAGCACGGTAAGGGGAATCTCTGCATTTGCTCAAGTGCCTTAAAGGTAGTGCAGATTCTGGGGTATGGATGGAGCTACGGAAACGTCAGTGGGTAGGGCAGGCAGCAAAGCACTCCCTCAGCTCGGTCGATGCGTGACTCTCATACGGCTAGAATCAAAGAAGAGGGATTAGTCCCCCATTAATAAGAATATACCATATGAAGTCGACACTTAAGTTTGGGCCAAAGGCCGCGAGTGTTTCCAGCATCTAGAGAAAGGTTGCTCGATCAGTCCTGCATATTTAAAGGGTGACATGTAGAGAGCCAATAGGAGAATCGTTTAACTAAAACACACACACACATATTGGATACAATATCATGTATTTGCTATATTTTCGTGTACAGGAAATTTTTTTCTATCTCTTAAGCAAGGTGAGGTTTTTGCTCTTTGTCCTTAACATAAAGAAGTCAATTTAATACCAGAACCTCCATAGTGGCTGTGTTTGCTTTATAGTATTCAATTTGTCGTTTTATATATTTTATTTATTTCTCGTACGTTTACGTTTTGACGACATGCATTTATTTTATTCTTTCTCCACGAGAGGTCATCAAAGGGTTATTGCTCGCCTGTTCGAATTGATGGTAGGAATAAAGCAGTTGGGACGAGAGCGGAATTTTCTCTTACAGAACTGAATAAAAGACCTGTAAGACATTTCAGAAAAGTCCTTTGGACATTTTCAACCGATCAATAATACTAATGTCAAGTAAATAAGTGAACAATTTACTTGTTTTCAATCGTAAACCATTTATAATATTTATAAAAATTAAATGAATACTGTATTATTTATTTATTACGAAAAGAAGTATCCGTTAACTTCTGAACATGTTAAGTCCGAATTGTTCGTTCTTCGAATAAATAAAATATCGTCCAATTGACCCCTGGGAAAAATATAAGCTGTCTATATTAATATCATGTTTCCTGATAATGCTATCAACTCCCTCAATTTTTATCACCAGAAAAAAATATACTTGCAATTTATCTGAAAAGGCTACTTGAAGTAATCAAATCGCAAAAACCTTCTGAACATAATAGCAACAGATATAAAATTTTCTAATAAAGACGAAACAGTTTATTAACACTAAAACTTCATTACGTTGGGTTAAATAGATAATATATTTTTTAAAAATTTCTTTTATGACATTCAAACTTTGATATTTTGCCTGAATTTTTGTTTTCGATTAGGGAAAATGATTTATTTCGTTTCTCTATTGAATTTGCCTTTTCTGTTATAGGCTTAAATTGCATTTTTTCATGTTTTCGCTTGTCCTGACTGTATGCCATGTATAATATATATAAATGTATCTATTTTTATTGTTTTATGGTTACAGGCTAATTTTTTTGGTTCTTTAAATTATTTGTGTTCTATGTAAATATAATAATATGTACACTATTATGGTCGATTGGTCAGAAAAGTCACATGTGGTTGCACACCTAATTGTGTAGATTTAAACCATGGTATACTGGAAATAATTTGATTTGTGCTGTTCATTGCATTTCGAACGTGCCTTTTTACTCCATGGTCTGTGGTTTACACTATGTGAAGTTTTGCCCCCAGTGTATTTGGAATTTTCCCCGATCAAAGCGCTGACAAACGCTGGAGACCAGCCAACAGAACTTCACGATTTACATTTGTCCAAAGCATAAAATTAAACCCGTATTCTAATCGCAAACTGAAGCTCCTGACGTTTATTGTTCATATTTTGGCTGAAATACAAACGAGCTTATTTTCCGATGACCGCCAATTTTGACCACCATACAGGAAATCATTCGAAAAACGAATAAACCCGGGATAATAAGTGGAACTAATTATCATTAATTATCAATCCGACCGTAGGCTGTATGGGTTATAACGTTTATAAACGGGGTTTGGTAAAATTCACTGACCTTTTCATGCTTCGTCGCAACTAAATCCTTGTCGCATGTTCGTTTCATTTTATTTTCCTGAGACTTGGATGAATGAATGTCTGTTAGACTTCTATAGGCGATTAATTTCACTAGTTCTAGTTCATTGGAAGGAGGCAGAGAGCGTGAAAAAGTACGTGAAAAGAGTGATAGAAGTGATAGAACAATACTTAACCTTTTCAAAGAATAAATAAATAATAATTAAAGTGATTATGTTGTGATTACTAGATTTTTTGTAAAAAAAATCACTGCTCTTTATGGAATAACAATAATATTTTTTTGGTAAAATGTAAATGTTTAGGAGTTTGTTTTGTTACTTTTAATACTTTTTTGCCCAACAAGACAACACTAAAATTAACAAAGTTACTTTAGCTTAGCTAATCCCTCGAGTGTAGTGCTGTTCCTGTTCAGTTGTGCCCATGTATCGGCAACACTGATTTATTTGGCACCAATCTAAATTCTCTATTATTAAATTCACGGGATTTTTCGTTAACCTTTTAACAAAATAGTTGTTTGTTTTGCTTTGGACATCATTAGGTCTCCTGCTCTGAAATGCTATTGTTCATATTGAGATGATTGCATATTCTCTAATCAAGAAATTTTACTTTTCACATCGAATAGTTATAACATCAGAAATTTCATTGTTGAAAAGGAAGGCGTTCAGAGCGAGAAGTGGCGGACCAGAATTTAAATATTGGTATAACTGACTAGGTCGGTCCTCTCTTACTTCCAGTCACCCTAGCCTTGACAAAAAGAAAGCAAAGAAGAAAAGAAAAGAATGCAAAAGCTATTTACGTGTTTCTTGATTAATTTTATTATATCCACGTTTAATCGATAAACCATTTCTTTTTAAACAGCTGTTTCAATTATCTTGATATAAGTTTTAGAAATTTACTACGAAACGATTTTTGTATATTTTTATAGTCACTTCTCTTTTGTTCTGAAAAGCTATTGTTCGTATTGTAATGGGTATATTGCCGGTCCAAGACATATCTCGTTTCACGCCTTCGGGCTAACTTAAAAAAAAAAGAGAGAAAAAATTCTAACAGGGAAAAGTTAACTGCGGAAGATGGGCCAAGTTAAAATTGAATTCGAAGTACGAAATTTGAGAGGTTTGGGAGGGTGGACGCTATTATCTCGGTCGGAAGGAAGGATGGGCAAGGCGCATAACTACGTTTCAAACTAGTACAAGTCGAGTTCGAAGCGACCAAAGATTTTCCGCTAGTGTTTCAGAAGGGGCGGACTTATTGTTAGTCTGTCCTCCCTTACTTACACTAGCGTAGAACTTAACGCTTCAGCTTTAACAAAACAATAAAATCATGTTTGGCTTCGAGAAAACATATTTCAGAATTTCCAGAAGAATTCGACTATATTAAACATATATCGATGATAGTGTTAAATATATTGCCACTCGGACTACACTAGCGAGACATTTCCAATATTAGATTATAGGGTGGTGTTTTGAGGAATAAGAGTCGGACATAAACGACTGACACATGGGCAATCAATGACTCGTGAACTGTCCACAATCTGTCTACATGTGATTCACTGACAATAAATGTGTTTATAGACTGTTGCACATAACAGAATGTAGTCTATTCTATGAATTACAATACGTTAGGAAATGCCTTAGCTTGATTTTTGATTTTATTAAAATTAAGTTCGTCTATACCCGAAAAACTCTCAAGATGAATGGATAGTCCTTCACGTTGTTTTTTCTATGTATGCTTTTCTTGTAGGCCCAGATGAGACGTGAATTATAAAAACTAATTTATTTATGTAATGGCGTAATAAGGTTATAAGATTTTCCTAGAATCTGGTGTGCCTGAAATCACAATGATAGCAAAGACTTGTAAACCACCTTTACTTCATTCCATTTTAAAACTGTTCGGGAAACAACTTTTACAAAGATTAAAGTCTCTCTTCGAAAAAATGAGTCTCATAGCAAGCCATCAATATGGCTTTAGAGCACAACACGTTAATGTTCACAGAAATACTGATATAATCGAAAGAGCTGTAATATAAACAGACCTTCGAATTTCCTTTCTTGTAGCTTTGTATATATAATAACCAATATAAAATTATGACTGATTTTAGCTTGGAAGGTATAAGTGACTAGGAAACCAAGATACCTACTAAGGCCAAGATCAGACATGGCTGTAATTAATAAACAAACTTTCTACAAAATTAATTCGGACAATTTTGACATACTACTTCACAAATCCACCATCCACGGGGATCTCAATATTGTCTTGGTTTAAGACCGAACCGTACCTGCTTCCTGAAGTTCCGCTCAAACCTTTCATCTCATCGTAAGCCTTCCGTCCAAACCCTCACTGCTATGTCCCGTCTCTAGAATTTTTCGTCATCCTTTGCCACAATATTATATACTAACTCGAATCTCAGCCACCACAAATTTCCAGCAATAGCTCAACCTCATAAAAAGAAAGATTGTACGTAGAAAATTCCATTAAAATCGATTTCAAGTTAAAAACAGCTTTGTTCTAAACTATACTTCAACAACAGGGAATTACTGACATTGGCTAAAGTGAAACATTTAGAACTAAATCCAGACCGCAGACTGACGTGGAATCCCCCACACTAGACTTGTGAGATAAGAACAACTAAGATCGTCGGTAGGACGAAAATCAAACATGAATGTAACAAATAGAAGTAACGCTCTGCAAACCAATAATTTAACCTATTCGGACATATGGATTAGAACTATGGTGTACCACGAAGCCATCTAATGCCCAACCCATCCATTCATTCCAACCAAAGTCTTCATAAGAATTCTCCAAGCTTCGTACTACGTCACTAACCTAACCAACCACAATGACCTCAACATTCTCTTTGTTTAACAGATCAAGATGCGTTTCTGCTTCTTAAAGTTCTACCATTCCAAGCCGACTACAATCTCTCATCCCCAGAATCCTTGACATCAACCTATGCAGACGATACCACAATAGTATAATCGAATCTCATACTTTGGACTATACCCAGACCGCACACCAGCGTGGAATCTCCCACATTAAACTTGTGAGATAAGAACTGAACAGAAGACTTGAACAACTAAGATCGTCGTAGGACGGAAATCAGACATGAATGTAACAAATAAACTAACGCTCGGCAAAGCAATAATTTGACCTATTCGGACATTTGGAGCTACCTATTCGGAACTATAGTGAACCAAAGTCTTCATAAGAATTCTCCAAGCTTCGTACTACGTCACTTGTATCTGATTCCCAACCCATCCATTCATTCTAGTCAAAAGTCTTCAGAAGAATTCTCCAAGCTTCACACAACATTCTCTTTGTTTAAGAGATCAAGATTCGTTTCTGCTTCCTAAAGTTCTACTCTGACCTTTCGTCTCATTTTAACCCTTCTTCCAAACCCTCTCTACAATCTCCCATACTTCACGTCTACCTATGCAGACGATACCACAATACGGCACACCGACGTGGAATCCCAGCAAGAAGTGAACAGAAGACTTGGACTTTGAAAATAATTACTAGGACCAAAATCAGATATGTCTGCAGCTAACAAACGAACGATCTGCGAAACAATAATTCCATTTATTCGGACGGATCAGAACTGTGGTGTACCACGACCAACAACCTTACCTAGGCATTCCAATCAAAAGTTCACAGAATTCTCCAAACTTTCTACTTCGTCACTAACCTAACCATCCTCAATGACCACGACATTATTTTCCTTCCAGTCCTGCTTCCAGAGTTCCACTTTAATCTTCCGTTCTCTTTTAACTGTTCCGTCCAACCCCTCTCGCACTTCCAGAACCCCCTCATGCTTTAAACGGTGTTGATCCAAAGATCTATTCCTTCAGCAGCGAGAATGCCAGTCTAGTCAGGTTTCTGAAGACAAGTGCCTAATTTTGGAATATCATCAATACATCCATTAGCTGTTTATATTAATTCTTTGAGCCCCCTTTGTTCTGAAAGAATGAAAAAAAATAGCAAAATATAAAGCGGAATAATTTTTCTCTCTGTATTTACCTTAATACCTATGAAAGATCTTGTCTTGGCTGTTCGATCCCTAAAGACTCAAAAAAATTTGAGCTCCAAAAATGGACTTCTGTTCAATTATGTACTATGAGCAGGTTGCAAGTCGCTTAGTGTTGAGTTCAGACATAACCAGATTTCCTTCAAATTTTTCTATTTAGTTTTATTTTGAGTAATGCATAAATAATTGGTTAAACGCATGCGCGTCGTCATATGGATTTATTAACACTCCGTTAAACGAGGTGTGTGTGTGTGTGTGTGTTTTGACCCTAGGAGTGTTGACGATGTGAGAGTACTATCAAAACAAGTTGATTTGTGGAAGGGCGACCCGGTTAGTTCCACGCCATGTATTTTGGCTCTCAGGCCTCAGCATTAGCCCTTTTAATTCCAAGCCGTGGCAGACAGTGCTTCGCACGCTTTAATTGTTAAAGGGCTAATGTTTCCCTGCCTTGTTTATTTCATATCAACACATCGTCCCGTTCGTCCCTTTCATGCAGGATTTCCACAGGGCCTTTCAGAGGGGGGGGGCCCTTTTCCCAAATTAGGGCTGCTACTGAAAAGGCCATTCGGCCCTCTAATGGATTAGGTTGAAATTAGAGAGCTGGGAATGAAATTTGGCGGTGTTTCACTATTCTACGCACTCACAGAATCTGATATTTTTTCTCCTTGTTTTTAACTAAATGATCAAGCTAGACATTTACAAAGTTATCTGCCGTAAAATCTAGCCTTCGGGCCAAAGGCAGACCTTTTAATTATCCTAATATATTATTCTATTCTCTAATATATAAGATTACAAGTTGTTTTTGCAGAGTATAACATTTCATGATAAAGTAATTATTAAGCTATATTTGTAATGAGACTAGTAATATCGTTAATCCGATAATAATTTATTCATAAAAACCTAAACTAAACGGTATTTTTTCAAATCAGAACATCAATTCATCAGAATACATGTTCTACAACTACAGTGTCGTTGGTATATGTGACATAATGCCTTAAGGTCGAGAACTGTGGTATGGTAAAAAGGATACTAAGAAGCGGGGGGGACTGCAGCCTTCTGGCTTATGGTATCTTCTTAGTTCCTTAGTTCAGTGCAATAGATTCAATCTTTCTCCTTAGAAGTATCAGGTCATTGACTGTCGCTGGTACAATTTGATCCCTACGATTTTTTCGTATATTAGGTTAAATCTCCATTGAACTGTTGCTTCGCATTCGAAAATGAGATTGGTGGCTGTTTTCCCCTCGTCATTACATAATGTGCAGATGGGATCATTGTTGTGTATATGTTTTCTTAGATGCCAGTGACCAGTTTGTAGACCTACCACTCCTCTGAGTTTAGCCCTCTCTAATTGCAGCAGTGATTGGACCTCTGCATACTAATTGAATGTTTTCAAGTAATCGACACTTTCGTTCTGATTTATTATTTTTGGAAATGTCGCCAAATGATTAAACAGAACTAAAAATCTGATCCGGATTACACAAGAAGAAAACGGTTTTCTTCCAATAACACAGAATTAATTTTTCTCTTTGGAAGAAAGGGTATTACGTCCATTGCAAGGCTGGTGTGTCGAAGGGTAAAGAAAAAACTTGTTTCCCCATCACAGAAATAGGACTTAACTACTCCACAACTCCAAGCAGATTCGCATAATCATCCATTACAATTTTCGACGCTAATATATCCCAATAAAAACTTCCTCACGCCCTTGACCTTAACTGCAAATTCTTGAATTTTTACTAAACCGAATTATGAAGAATAACCTAACTGTAAAAGTTTCTGTTTTGAGGTGGAGTTTTTTCCCTGTAAATTTCCTGTCCCAGTATAAAATATGTAGTATAAAAGTTATTCTAGAGTTCTATTTTGTTGTGCTTTTACTAGGTTACCCTTTTTTTTATTGCTTTAAGATGTTGTCCTTTTATAAAGAGTGTAAAGTCATGCGAATTAATTCGCCAGTAGATTCAAAGAAACAACGACAATCGGGCTGAACATGTCGCAGCAGATGCATAGTGTGGCCGTTTAACCGTTTATTAACCATATGGTGGCTACAGGCGAACGAACTTCGCTTGGACAAGGACCCGTTTCCTCCGAAACGTCTCACGTGCAAACTAAGCGCAGGAAACAAATACAACTACTATTGTTAAATGTTTATAAAACATGACATCGTTTCCTGTGGTCAAAAATATCCAGATTGTTTTGTGTCATGAACTCACCTGGCACTCACAGTTATGTATAAATAACTACAAAATCAATAATCGTCGAATCGAAAGCGTTAGCCGTCTTTCAGGCTTCAGACATCAATTAAGAATAAAGATCCTGAAGTAATAGAAATGGGAAATGAAAATATCTCAGCGAAAAAATCAAGCGCTGTGGGCTGGACAGTTTTCATTAGTTGTTTGTTCATTACTTTGGTTCTTCCTCCCTCGTCTAAAGAAAGAAAGCATGACGTGTATGATTGGGTTGTGCTGAAACGTGCCTCGACTCGAATAAAGAGACCAATCAAAGCATAAATGATCGAAAAAGTCCAAGTCGAAAATCATGTCCACTAGACATTTCTGCCAAGGGGTTCCCTGTAACGTTTATAGGCTTAATATTACATATACATGTTTTTATTATCATGTGACGATGTGTATAAAACTGGAATACATTAGAGAACTTTAATGTGCATTTGAAATACGAACAACTGTAAGATCGTAGTACATTTTTCATAGAACGGCGTAATGTTATGTTTTTGATAAAACATAATATTTCAGAGACTTCGTAACTCCCTGATTTTATTTGATCCCAAAATATATAGGCCAATAAATCGTAAAAGCTATCTCGAATCAATTTTTTTTGTTCGAAAAGGAGAAAAAGTAATCTCAACACTAAGCCAATATACAAACAATAATAGTTTTCTGATCGTTAATTTAGTTATTATAAATTATTATAATTTGAAATTACGAGTGTTACTCCTGTTAGAAACAATTTAATAAACTGCTGTTATTTATAGCAATAGCCTCACAGTTTTTATTGCAGTACACAGGGCATTTCTAAAATGACGATATGACTTTTTGGCAAATATAAAAAAAATTAAATCGCGTAGGACGGTTTTTTCTGCATAACAATGATTAATTTTATATGTCTTATCATTTCATTGACACTTTATTGAAAATATGTTGTTGTTTGACAATTTAAATTTTGAGATCAATTTTCTTGTAGATAGGAAATCTTTTGGTAACTTTTATATAGAAATGTGTGGTGTTTAGTGAGTACAAGTACTTTAATTGATTCTAAAATTTCTAGCATTGTACAAATTCATTTTTTCATGTCCTACATGTATTTGTATAATTTAAACAATGTCTATAAATCCCAAGCGCTGAAGATAGATCTCAATAAAGATCGAAATGTTGGAACGATAAAGAAAACGTATTTCTATACTCTATTAAATTCACTAATTTCGTGGTCCGCTTGACCAATTAATATATTACAATTAATTAAGGTTTTTAGTTGAGATAAAAAAGTCAATGGCACGAGCGGGATTCGAACCCACGATCTTCGGCTTGATACGCCGCTGCTCTACCACTTGAGCTATCGTGACCTCGATCCACTATTTCTAAACCTACGTCACACCAGACCACATCTCACATGTCTAAATAGTCTATTATGTAGTTTTCACTGCAGGTCCATTCCCATTAGCTGTATTCCAGTTAGATTATACACAATGTTAGCTGTCGGTCTAACTGACCTGTAGGTTAGATAGTTCCTAGAGAATAATTGTGGAGTGTTAGATGATTTTTAGACGAGTATGTTCTTGTTCCGTGACAATCGAAAATAAAAGTTAACAGCCTACAAAACACGGCGATTTCATTATTTTTAAGTTGTTCCTAAGGCCGTAAGAAAATCCGAATAATGGAAGATCACACAAGGGTAAAAACTAGTAAAGAAAATGGCGTTTTGCAAAGAATGGCAGGGCTTAGCTGACTGCTGCCAGGTAAGGGAGACATAAAAAAGATTAAATGAGGCGATTCGTTCTGGGAACATCTGCCTGTTATGTGAGGCAATACCTGTATTTCAGTTCGATATAAAAGAAGAATTCCACCTTTACGATTTGGTACAAAGAAAAGGGGATTAGACTGTTCTGCAACGGGGTCGCGGGCCTTTTCACAGGGCTCGGCCCATTTCGTTCCTTTGCGAAAAGGCGACGGACGGATTGCTGGCAACTCTCGTTTCGACTCGTATATAGAATTTTCATTGGAAAATAGCAAAGCTTAAATTCCCCGCACGTAATCAATCTTCCGGATGAATTGTAAAAGAAATTTAATCCGACCTTTGCGGCCAATTTTCCCGGGGGACGCAAATAGTCTGAATATTTCAACGAGCAAATCGATAAGAAATACCGCAATCGCTCACAATCAAAACCCATTTGCCCCACATACTCAGTGAAGCAAAGTAAAGCCCAATTTTAATTGGTTTTCTGATATTATTTCGTATTTTTAAAAATCTTTGTATTATTTCTGCGCTATCAAGTTTTTATGGTTTTGACTGTATGTGGGTGTCGGCGGTGTATATTGTTTGTGATTATCGTCTACACTGAAGATGGCGAAATGCCAAAACTCGTCTGACAGACCAACTTAGAGAGGTTAAGCAGACTAAGATGATCAGGAAGGGTCAAATTAGATTGCGATGGGACGACATAATTTAAAATTTATGACAAACCAAACATTGTGTTAGAATACTTTCCAGCCTTTTAGTTATGATCTACTAATCTACGACTCGTTTTCCATGCTACATAAAAACGCATGTTATTTTAATAGTTTTCCATTACATAATTCTACGGTCATGCTCCTAATGCGACATTACACCGGGTTGTATGGTACTACAGAGGGTACGTTTATCCTCCACCACGTGGCATACCAAAAAGTTCCAAATTTATTTGACCTCTCATTTCTATGTTACTCCAATTTTTTTTCTTTCTTTAATCGGATTTATTATCCGTAAATATAAATCTCTATTTTTTTAAACTAAAGAAAGACCTTGATAACCTATTCGTTCTTTTCTATTGTCATCATAATTTTCACAGCTTATAAAAACCCTACATCTCCAATTTTTGTTCTTGTGCACAAAACAGACGCACAACGCATTTATAAACGAGATAAATTGCTATGTGTTTGGAAGGCTATACAGGATATCAACCTTATGTACCTTAGACCTTAGTTGACGAGAAATTCATTGGTCAAAAGTTTTTGAATCATTTTTGATAATTCACTAATTTCGTGGTCCGCTTGACCAATTATATTGACTAATTTTTGATAATGATTATTTGAATTAATTATTGTTTTTGATAATTCGAATTAATTTTTACAGACAGATCTAAACTCGATAGTTTGACGGGTTGTGCTATGATATTCAAAACTGATACCACGAGTAGTATCTACTGCTCTTAGCAATTTTCAGATTTTTTCTGCTGATGAAGTATGAAATGTGCTGACTCTTGGCTAATATAACAAAGAAAGTAGTCAGCGTTAGCGATAATTTAATTTTCGAATGGAAGGACGGCTATTTCGCATTCGGGAGACACGACAGGGCGGAGGTTACAATAAAAGTTAATTTAATGCTCTAATGAGGGGTCGGAGGGATACCTCTTCCGAATTCCTAACAAGCACGATGCCGGGTCAACTTGTCTTGGTTGTTTTCTAAGGGAATTCGGGAAAGTCGGTCCGCCATTTATTTCCAGAAAATTGTAAAAGACAACCTGATCACGTTTCTATAAAGTGAGACGTTCAGAGGGTTATCTGATCTCATTTGGTATTATGCTTCAAGTCATACGAAGGAAAGACGTTTAAAAACCTCTGCTATTGATTAACAGAGAAAATAAGCCTGCATTTTTTATATTAACCATTTTTAATAATAGTCTTAAACGTCCTTGTGGTAGAAATAATTAATGATTAATTGGAGATCGTGAGCGGTCTGGTGTGACGTAGTTTTTAGAAAAACATTTTCTTCTCTCAACACGAAACACAAGAATGACACATCTAACCACAGAAAAACAGAAAACAAACACTTTGAGCTCTGAAGATGATCTCAATAAAGATCGAAACGTTGGCACGATAAAAAACATTTTTTCTAAAACCTACGTCCCATCAGACCACATATCACGATCTCCAAATAATCATTAACTAATGGTCACTAAACACCACTCATTTAAACACCACACAGAAATAATTAAATTTCAAAAAAGGGAGGAAACTAGATTGTTTGAGAAATTTGAAATAAATAAAGTTGAAATAAAGTAAAATTAAACATGGTGGCGTGAATAATATAATGTTTATTTACTTCCGATTTTAAACATGTACGTAAACACTTTTTATCATACGAATTAAATCACTAATTTAAAATTATTTTCTTACAGCATTTATTAGGATGATATTTAGTTAGTTGTAGTTCACGTTTTTTGCACGTTAAAATTGAGCAGCATTAAAAACAAGCTTATCATTGGAAAGTCGCGTTGGCGATCGGAGGTTTCACTCTTATAATAATAATAATAATTATTTTTCAATTAATTAATCTTTACGTAAGGTTTTTTATCTTTTGGTTAAGATAAAAAATCAGTGTCTCGAGCGGGACCCCACTTTCCATTCGGACACCAACTTCCCATCTCAACCAAACCTTTCGAATTTTCCCTCCTTTTTGCCATTTTTCAGTGGATCGAAGTCACGATAGCTCAAGTGGTAGAGTAGCGGCTTGTTTAGCGGAAGGTCGTGGGTTCGAAGCCCGTTCGTGACATTGGCTGTTTTATCTCAATCAATACCTTACATAAAGATTAATTAATTGAAAGATGTTATGTGGTCAAATCGGACATGAATCTAACGAATTATTATTATTATTTTTCTTTTTTTAATGTGGGTTCGCAACAGCAGAGGTATATCAACCCTCGGGGTGCCGGTGCTTTTGAAAAAAAGCCCTTTTTTATGTATATCGAATGCAGGGCGGTTGGATTCGAACCCGGTTCCTTTACCTCACAGTGATGAGCGCTGTGTCAACGCTTAAACTGTTGCGGCCAACGATGCCCCTCACTCTTATAATTTGTGTCGAAAGAAGCGTTTGTAACTCCTTCATCTTGATGGTGAGAGTTTAATGCTTGAAATCCAGATCGTTGAAAAACCACAAACTGAGAGCAAGTACTATCTTTTAAAGAAATACAAAAGTAAACTACTTTTGCCACAGGAATTAATACTTTCTCCACTACTGACATTTCCACAAATCAGAATGTCCTTTGCCACATATGGAGAAGACACCGCCATAACAAGTCACCCCTGTTTTACATAAGCTTCCTTTATGTTGAAAAGCCACGTGTCAACAATTGAAAAAATAGAGCTTTCTTTGGAAAATAACGTTTAACACCTCAATTTCACAACTGGTAAGATTTGTCCTAGCATATACTTATACAACGAACCTCTCCCTCAATGACCTATTTAGGGGTTAAATTTGATAGAAGTCTAACTTGGAATTAAAAAACAGACATTTAATAAACGATTTAAAACGCTTTACTACCTCCTGAACCGACGATCAAAGTATCCAATAAAATCAAAACTTTCGACATACCCGTACCTATTAATTTGGATGTACGGATGCCAAGTTGTCAAATGTTCCAATCTTCAAAGATTACAAAGTTTTCAATCAAAGGTTTTACAGGTAATTGTTTCTGCCCCTCGCTATGTAAACTAACAACTCCAAAGAGCTCTTCATATATCAACTTTTATTTCTTCCATTAAAACCTATTACAAACGTTTCCTCAGTGAGTTGCACAAATTCTCACAACAAGCAAATTCAATTAGTTACTCCATTTTCCACAATTACCCCGTAGACGTCTAAAGAGAAAATGGATCTGAGACCTCTTGAATGATTAATCAAGAGCGGCTGTTAATGGTTAGGTTCCTCTATAACACTAGTAATGTCACACTCACAAACAGAAATCCAATCTACTGGCTGCATATAACATCAAATATATACAATTGTAAATGTTGGAGTAAAAAATCGTTAATACGATCGACCGATACAATATAATAGTTTCATTTGCTTTATATTACAAAATAGACTCCTGGCATATGATTGGACTCAAATTCGTACAAGTAGTTCTAATTTCAAAATTTTGAAAATTATTACAGTTTCGGTCTCATTACCCAGCCTAACTTCTCGTACATTTATCAAGCATGTCTTTAGTATTAAGAATGTGTGTGTGTGGTGTTTACTGACCACAAATTTATGAAAGATTATTTGGAGATCGTGAGGTGCGGTCTGGTGTGACGTAGGTTTTAGAAAAACATTTTCTTTATCGTGCCAACGTTTCGATCTTTATTGAGATCATCTTCAGGGCCTGGGATTCATAAACTATGTTTGAATTTTACAAATGCATGTTGGATGTGAAAAAAATTATGAATTTATACAATGCTAGAAAATTTTTGATTTAAAAAAAATTCTAGTTCTTCAAAATTTGGCTTTCCTTTCCCTAATTATCCCCGTGTATATTATCCTGAAAGGTTAATCAGGCCGAACCCACGTTTTTTCCCAATGCCGGCTCCTTTCGCATCAAAGAAGCCGACTCCTCATATAAAAATGTCTTTCTATCCTTCCGTCCTTCCCCACCCCTTCAAAATCCAACATATATGTACATAAAACAGCAATATCTCACTGGCAATCTCAATGCGACACACAAGAATGACACATCTACACGGAAAACAAACATTTTGAGTGAGTACGTACTTTGATTGAATCTAAAAATTTTCTTAGAATGTATAAATTCATTTTTTACCTAAAATTTTCTAGCATTGTTCAAATTCATTTTTTTACCTAAAATTTTCTAGCATTGTATAAATTCATTTTTTAAAATTTGTTTCCACATCCTACATGTATTTGTAAAATTCAAAAAATGTTTATAAATCCCAGGCCCTGAAGATGATATCAATAAAGATCGAAACGTTGGCATGATGAAGAAAATTTTTATAAAACCTACGTCACACCAGACCACACCTCACGATCTCCCAATAATCATTGGTACTAAGAATTTTTAGTTCCTTTCTGAAGACAGCGCAATGTCGAAACGAGTTTGAGTGGTTCAACAAACTCGCGAGTAAAGACGGATCCAATAAGTGACCCTGTGGTGGTTCAGCATGAAATATTAGATTATCACTTATTCTTAATACCAGCGACTAGTTGGACAAATATTTCATGAGAAATTCGTTAGAGAACCCATTTTAATAATATCAAATTTTGAAATTAGAAATAAAACTGTCAAAAGTAATGGAACAACTTCTGTCAAGATGTCAACATTACATTTTATGCTGGGTGTTGTTTTCATGCTGAACCCGGCACTGGCTACTTTCTGGGTCCGTCATCACTCGCAGGTTTTTTTTGATAGTTTTAACGCCTCATTTTTACAATTGTATGTTTATTTTTGAAAAAGTGATAAGGTAGTATCGAAAGATAGAAAATATAGGAAATGAATCGTCAACGGCTTATTTCCGTGTTGAGAGTTTGTCGGTCATGGATCTCGAATGCATTTGCATTTCAATACGCCCCGCTAATTTATACCGATAAGATTTATGTAAAACATAACGAGTAAGAGCGTTTAAAATCAGTCTTTGATTTTACGATCCAGGGTACAATGACTCGCTGCACGTCAGGAGTCGTAGGAGAGGAAAACCTTCCTCGGCTAAGTCGGTCTCCTTCAAAATCTGACCTTAAGAGCATATGTCTCGGATAAACATATGCCTCCGGTCCAGGATAATTACGGAACAAGGCCGTGGCAGGTGATAGACAACAAAGTGAGGGACAGCCTCAACCTACAGGTGGTTCTGATATCCAAGGTTAGGATGTTATTGGGTTATCAACCTTTAGACGTCAATCAAGAAACCAATTTCTTCGAACACACTTATAGGTCTGTTTAATAGTCCACCGTTATTTCGCAAGTTTATGCCGATACTGAAGGTTCGCCGGATATATTTTTCGTCATGAATATGAATTCACTTAGTCAAACTTTTTCTAACATGCAGTCAAATCGAAGAGTTTCGAACAATTTCATAAACCGAGACGTTTGCCCTAGTAAAACCCTTTAAAAGCGTATTTCGACTATTGAAAAATTATTTCAAATCACTAAAAATCAGCTGGAAATTTCTATGCCTCCTTGGTGTTTCATCTATTAGAACATATTTTGTCGACTTTTTAAACTTTATTGTGCTAATGCACATCACAGTTGTCATCGTACACTGAACATAAAATATGACATGAAACATGTAGGGAAAACAAACGCCCAGCGGCGTTCCTAACTTAGCCAGATTATTAATACATTTGGAAACAATAGCTTATAATAATTAATTATTTAACAGTAATTGATACGAGTTTAGGATAGTACAAGATCGGAATGTATCTTCCTTTTCGTCTTTGTGATCTTGGATTTGGTTGGCCCTGGACAATTTTTGCATCAGCGTTTTGGGGTGCACCTTGATCTCCGTGTTAACTTTTGGGATGTCTATGTCTTTGAGGATAGTTTGGTCCTGAACATACCGCGGAGCATTTGCTATAAACCGGAGGATAGGGTTCTGAATGGTGTTAACTTTTCAATTTTTGAATCAGATGTCGATAACCATATGGCCAACCGTGTTGCCAGATAGTCCTTATGATCATTATGTAAATTAGTCGCTTCATATGAAATATATTAGAATTTAAAAATACTCGAATTATCTAAATAGATGTCAACTTGTCACCATTTTCTATCTCAATTTCTCTGCTTTTCTACCTGTATTTCCCTTTCTCTTACTCTCTCTCTCTCTTTCTCTCTGTCTCTTTGTATCTCACTATCTATCTGCCTGTCTATCTATATATCTCCATAGTTCTCTCTTTCTTTCTCTCTCTCTCTCTCTCTCTCTCTCCCCCCTCTCTCTTTCTTTCTGTCTCTTTGTATCTCACTATCTATCTGCCTGTCTATTTATATATCTCCGTAGTTCTCTCTCTCTCTCTCTCTCTCTCTCTCTCTCTCTCTCTCTCAATCTATATATCTCCCTCTCTCTCTCTCTCTATCTATCTATCTATATATCTATCTGTCTGTCTATCTATATATCTCTATCGTTATCTCTTTGTTTCTCTGACTGTTTATTAGAGTTATCATTCTTAAAAATTTTCATCTAGCTAGTCTATACGCGGTGTTCACTCTCATCTCTCACGCGGGCCCTCTCTCTCTTTCTCTCTCACACACTCTTTCTTTCTTTCTTTCTTTCTTTCTCTCTCTCTCTCTCTATTTCTTTCTCTCTCTCTCTCTTTCTATCTCTCTATCTATCTGTCTGTCTATCTATATATCTCTGTCGTTCTCTCTTTCTTCCTCTGACTGTTTATTAGAGTTATCATTCTTAAAAACGTTCATCTATCTAGTCTGTACGCTGCGTTCTCTCTCACCTCGCACGTGCCCCCCTCTCTCTTTCTATCTCTCTACCTATCTGTTTGTCTATCTATATATCTTCCTCTCTTTTTCTCTCTCTTTCTATCTCTCTATCTATATATCTCTATCGTTCTCTCTTTCTTTCTCTGACTGTTTGTTAGAGTTATCATTCTTAAAAACTTTCATCTATCTAGTCTATACCTGTATTCTCTCTCACCTCGCCCTCGCACGTGCTCTCTCTCTCTCTCTCTCTCTCTTACTCACTTGCTTCCTCTATCTCTCTCTATTTCTTTTTATTTCTCTTTCTGTCTCCCCCTCCCTATTTCTCAACCTCTCACCCTCCCTCTTTCACTCTTCTCTCATTCACTCACTTGCTTCTGCTCTCTTTGCAAGACACACCCTTTCACAATTTGTGGTATGTACATACAACAGAAACGATGTAAAAACAAACACTGTGTATATTTCTTCCCTTTGGAGTAGCTTTTATCTGGGTTTGTGATAGTATCAGTTTTATTTGAAAAGTATCTAGATGATTGGCAAGGATAATTTGTACCAATAATAACAATAACCGCACATTAAATGTTCACAACGTATCCCTGTTCATTTATGATATTAAAAGTGTACCTTTGCGAAATACAAACAGTGGTAAATATGTATTTTAAATCAAATTTATATTACACGTGTAAGGTGGTTCAAGATTCAAAAGTCAATGGTAAGTCCTTTGGCGATTGAGCGTTTGGTGGATTTACATAATCAGATGTATCCTATTCAATTTATGTTGATGATTGCATAATTACATGTTTGTGGGTGATGCTAGTTCAATTTGAACCAAAAATACCCCGGGGGGGGGGGTTGAAGTTGAAAATAGAAAGCAGGAACTTACGCAACCTGATTTTTAAACTTTTGTCACTTACTGCCCTTTTTTATTGTCGGCATCAAACTTAGACATTTGCAAACTATCAAGGTTCTTTTTTATTGCAGTTTGGAGTCGAAGGGAACAAGGGGATTTTGGAGATCAAATGTCCATATATCCAAAATAATGTATATTTTAAAAAATATGTAATTTAAAAAAATTAAATTACAGCTTTATTTTAATTTGCAGGGCTTGTAAGGACATGGTAATTAAGGCTTTTGTTGAAAATTATGTAATCTGCCTTGTATTATGAATTTTCTTCATATTTGTCGGAGCGGCCACTTTCTTTCCTTCATTATCAACCACCTCTTGCTGTTACTTCCACAAGCAAATAGCTTGTAAGAACTTCGTTAACTCTAAAGCACGTCTCGTAAAAACGAAGATATATAGTCATTTCTCGTAAAATGTTTTCGTAAGACATTATGAAAGTCAAATTTAGGCCTTTGAGGTGGACTTTTACTGTCTTTTTTTCCAGTAAAATACCGCATTTAAAACATTCGGTTCTTTGGGTCGGAAAGAGAAGGGGTGCTCGGGTACGGTCGCCTTGGCAACCTGCAGCACAATCGACTGCAGACGCTATAAAGGTGGGTGTAGACTCGTATAAATCGCCCTGCGAGGGTTTCCCCTGGCTTTTTAAAGCTTTGGAAAACAAATCTGGATCCGTGAAATAAATTCCTCTTTTCTTTAATGTAAATTATAATATGATCAGACGGCGAATTCATATCTGCTCTTTATGATAATTTGTAGGTTTCGCCCACCGGTGGAAGATTCCAATGGCCCTTAAATTTGCACTTGAATTTTCTCAAACGGTTAAAAAAACCAGAGGTGAATATCCGGACGGGTTTCCTCTAATCCTTTCCCCCTTCGCACCGCCTCCAACTACGACCATAAAGAACTTGAGTCGACCTCTTTCCCGTCCGGGCAGGAAATTAAATTCCTTGTAATCCTGTACTAGAGAAAACCACAACAACCGGATCGTCTGCTTATTATTTTTCCTCATTTATTCCCGCGTATCAGAGGATTTTCTAAATTGGGTTAATAATATATTAATAAGATTTGATATATTTAATATTTAAGAAACAATGTTACAACAAACCTAATCTTTTTTTTTTAATAACGCCTTAAAAATTACAAAATACTTTTATATAAAAAATATTGTAAAATTTTGTTAAACCAAAAATAAACAAAAAACGAATAATCTTCCATAGATATTTTGCAGTGTTGTCGGCCTTAGCATTTTGGAGGTCTTTAGTTTCAATAATTTTGCTCTGAAAAGAAATATTATGAATAGTTCAATTGAAAATTTGTTATTTGAAGGACATTTGGATAGATAGGAAGCACAATTCCATTACGAAATTTTTTAATGATTTAGTTCAGATAGATCGAAGCTTAACCTATTAATATAATTGAACCCTCAGTCCTTTTGATAACCAGCAATAAATATAATAAATAGATAATCCAATAGATAAATATCAAAATTAAATATCAAATTAAATACAATAAATATCAAATTAAATACAGTAGATAAATATCAATACTAAACGGCTCCAATTAAGTGCTGAAACATTTCAGTCGTTGGTGTCAGCAATAATAACCTTGCTGTAAAATTAATACTGTATGTTATTGTAAATAATTTTTTTCCCAATTGATTAATCTTTAATTAAGGTTTTAGTTGAGATAAAAAAGTCAGTGTCATGAGCGGGATTCGAACCCACGACCTTCGGCTAAATACGCCGCTGCTCTACCACTCGAGCTATCGTGACTTCGATCCACTCGGACACCAACTTCCCATCTCAATCCCACCGTTGAATTTTCCCTCCTTAATATCAATTTCGACACGGTGTATATATTGGAAACTACCGGACGTTACCATCGCATATGGATTATTTTAATTAATCCTTGAATGGACAACTAATCATGGCTTCGACATTCGACAAAATCAGCGACATAATGGGGAGTTTATTTTTGATCTTACTACTCACTCTATTCTACTGACAGAGGTATCCAAAACTCACTTTTATATAAAGTAATCTGTGATGCTCATCTCCCATTATTGTAGACATTTTCGTTAACGAATTGTTCAATAAATTCCACAAAAATACTGAAAGATTTCATGTAAAAAAAAGTCGAACCAAAAAAATAAAATGAAAAAGAACTCGCTTGCATTTGAGAAACTATGCAAACCAATCAGCTCAAATTGTTCATATCCGTTCAAATCATGTTCGCGACTATTTTCAACATAATGAGTAAACTTTAAACTTACTTTCAAAACGGAGCGGAAAAACAAACATTTTCCCTCCTTTTTGCCATTTTTCAAATGTCGTGTAATCTATTTGATTCTGGGAGACAAATGAAATAGCCACGGAGAGCTTTAGTGAAGGTATACTTCATTTTTACTTATTAAATTCACTAGTTTTCGTGGTCCGCTTGACTAATTAATATCTTTCAATTAATTAAGGTTTTTAGTGGAGACAAAAAGTTAGTGTCACTAGCGGGATTCGAACCCACGATCTTCGGCTCGATACGCCGCTGCTCTACCACTTGAGCTATCGTGACCTCGATCCGCTCGGACACTAACTTCCCATCTCAATCCCACCGTTGAATTTTCCCTCCTTTTTGCCATTTTTCAAATCTCGTGTAATCTATTTGATTCTCGGCGACAAATGAAATGGCTACGTAGAGCTTTAGTGAAGTCTACTTCGGTACTCTTAAATATTATTTACAATCTATTAGGTTTCGTGGTCCGATTGAGCAAATAAATTCTTTTCAATTGATTAATCTTTAATTAAGGTTTTGGTTTAGATAAAAAATATAATAAATAAAATTTGTCGCCGAGTGGATCGAAGTCACGACTTCTCAAGGGGTAGAGCAGAGGTGTATTCAGCCGAGGGTCGTGGGTTCGAATCCCGCTCGTGACTTTTTATCTCAACCAAAATCTTGATTAAAAATTAATCAATTGAAAAGAATTTATTTGTTCAATCGGACCACGAAACCTAATAGATTGTAAATAATACTTAAGAGTTCACAAGTTATCTTTTATTATTATTATTATTACGAGTGTTGCCCAGGGCTCTGTACTGGATCCTGAATGTTTAATACCTTTATGAATGACATTAAAGATATCAAATCGTCTTCGGACTACTTAAAGACGACACTACGTTTTAAAGGGCCTTTTACCGAATTGTTACCAATTTCTAAAGAACGAACGCTACCTTAAAAAAAGTTCAGGAAAACAATGTAATACATTTTTAGTTAAATTTTAATCTATCACTAAATGATTTTCCGGTGTTTTGGTAAATTTTGTTTCAAACAATCATTTTTTAAATATTTTTATTAATATTCATGAATTTCTGATCTCGATTAATTTGCTTTAAAAAGTACGAGTATCCGACTTTTTGCCTTTAAGTGTATATTTAAATGCCAAAAAAATTATATCCAGTATCGCAAATACAAACTCATGCAACTGAAGCGCATACTATTGTGATACATTACTGTGATTTATTATTCGGATTATTATTCCGAATAAATTATTATTCGGAAATCGTGAGATGCTGTCTGGTGTGACGTAAGTTTCAGAAAAACATTTTCTTTATCGTGCCAACGTTTCGATCTTTATTGAGATCATCTTCAGGGCCTGAGATTTACAAACATTGTTTACATTTAACAAATACATGTAGGATGTGGAAAAAAGTGAATTTATACAATGCAAAAAAATATTTTTTATATTCATTCAAAATTGGCCAAAAAATCTTTCCGAATAATCATCGACTAACGGTCACTAATCATCACACATTTCTACAGTGATTGTATTGAATTGTAATGTTAGTAATAATTAATTAAAACTTTAATTTCCATAGTAGAATATTATCACATTATATATCAATTCTCAGTAAATATGTTTTGCTCATAATTAATTATTCTAAGTGGCTGTAGGTCCCAGAATAAACTTAATTTTTCATTTCATTTGACTGAAAACTACACCTTTGGTTTTACGTAGTTTCTAGTAGGATCTAACTTTTTCATGCTTGCCTGTAAATGAATTCAACATTTTCAATGGAGTTGTCCTTTCTTTTATTACTCTTTTTCATTGTACTATTTTTTCAAAGTGAATAGGATAAGGTCTACTCCTCGTTATTCATTGCAGTTACTGGCCTGATAAATAAAGGCATTTTGCCAAAATGAGAAGGGTGCGGATCCTAATGATCTCATTGGTCGGAATTTCCTTCGATGTCGATAACGACCGACGAATCCTGATATTCCCTCCTTCAAAATGTTTGAAAAGTCTCAAAGAAAGTTGTTTCAACATAAAACATGATATATTTATACTATAAAAAAATCATAGATTAATTTTTAGTCCATTACACTGTTTTTAATTGAAAATTAACAGCGTATTTTTGTTGTGACTATAATTTGCTCTGAATTTCTTCAATCATCCCTGGTGGAGTTCAAACTTGTTGGATATCTTGAAACTCCAAGTTCAGTTTATTACCAGTTTGGTCTAAACACGTACGATTAACTGGCGGACCATCATGATCGAGGGTGATCCAACTGGCAGCGTTTCAACAAACTAAAGACAATTTTGTAAAGACAAGTTAGTTGACCAACTTTGGGCCGGCAACGAAACTGATAAGCTAGTTAAGCGAAACAGCCCAGTTAAAATAGACAAATACGTATCAAATCTGTCCATAAAAATAATAATAATATTTAATGTGGGTTAATTTGTTTAAAGTCCAATTTTGGGATCATCTCTTTGCCCAATGTTCAGATGATTTCAGCCTCATTTTTAAAGATAAAATAAGACGTGTAGAAAGGCGTATTATCTAATTTTTTAATGAAAATAGTATTTAGTTGGAAAAAACACACACGGCCAGATGGCAAGAACTATGTAAAAATGTTATGTTGGGAAGATTGCCAGAACCACTGGACCGCAATGACCTACTTCAGAAAAATAATATTCTCATTTAAACCCTCGCCCATAGCGAGCATGGGTAGAAAAGAAAGAAAAGTAATGACTCAATTGCGAATAGGCCAGACTAGATTGACGCATAGGCATGAGGGCGAGAGTGGTACATCTACGAGTCTCAAAGATCTTCTCAAACACAACAGTAATTCCTAAATTAATATTGGAAGTGGATTTACCATGTGGACGTATTTGAAGTCTCTTTCACTCTTGGGTAGTGAGTGCATGTATATATTAGCTTGAGTCTTTTGTAAATGTGAGAGTGGGTACATGGCGGAATATACAGTACTCCACAGACTTCTTTTCCACAGACTTACAGAAAGTAAGTTAAGAATAAAAGGAATCTCTCTGCCTCTTTACGTCCTTATGCACCACGACCAATATTGGTCTATTGTTATTTACGTTAAGCTCAAGGCTTTTTATCGGATTACAATGCTTTGTTCCCATGTGTATCCTTTAGGCCTTCTGTTGTCCTCTCTCTGATGTAGGAATGTAATCCTGCACTGTCGTACCAACAGGGGACATGTTTCGCTGTTTCTTCTTCTTTCTGGCAATATCTGCGCAGGCTTGTTTCTCCTGCTCGGAATCTATATATGCCTTCGGAATCTACAGGGTCAAGTGCAGCAGTCTTAATAACAAACCAGTTCTAATTTTCTTAAGTTTAGTAGTTTTGTCGTTAGTTTATGGGAAGGTCCTTTGATGAACTTTTTCGGATTACTCTGTCCTCATCATTAGTCCCATTGAACCGAGGTTTTATTCTTTACCCATTTTCTGTTGTATCTAAATTTTGGGAAATTTGGTGTGCAGGTATATATTTCCTCATCGAACTTTCCTTGGCCTTCGACCTACCAAAGTAGGTTAGTTGTTTATATGTTTTATTTGATATTACGCCGGTGACTCGATGATTCTTTTAACTGTGTGAACGGATTCCTTTTCATCAAAGTAGTTTTTTAGAGTACTTCGGGGCGTAATATCGAATACCCTGTGACTCGCCGATTCATTTTAAATATACTTTTTGAAACGTTAGGCTTGTACGAATGAATTTATTAGCGCGAATGATGATGGGACCTCAGTTAATATCGAGTACTTTGAGAACCACCAAACTTAGATTAGGTAAACACCGCCCATGCGGAAATACTAAATATTTTATGAGAGATTAAGTCGAACAAGTTCCACCTGAAATAACAGAGTGCCAAGAGTTCTTACGATCTGATATGTGGCAGTTCACATGGTAAAAAAAATTAAATGATTGTAAAACTGAACAAAGGAAGGTGGCCACACAACACGTGATGATGAAGGTGCGATCCTGCTAAATTATTTTTGCTTTTGTAACGTTACTTTCTTTTAGGGGCAATTGAGAACTCATTGTATCCTGTCTCCCATATTCGGTCTTTATTAAAATGGCTTAAATTAAGCTCTTAAATTGTAAAAATGTATTAACAGGATACCTGTCACGTTTCATTTTTGGATTAGCTTAATTTCATTAGGTTAATAATAATAATAATAATGCTATATAAAGAATATTTCAAAATATGTATATATATATA
>NW_019392806.1:1066694-1150555 GCF_000648675.2 Cimex lectularius
AGCCGAAGATCGTGGGTTCGAATCCCGCTCGTGCCATTGACTTTTTTATCTCAACTAAAAACCTTAATTAATTGTAATATATTAATTGGTCAAGCGGACCACGAAGTTAGTGAATTTATTGATATTAATAAAAATATAGTGTCAATGTTTATCTTTTCCAATATTAATCTCTATAAAATCGTAACACTTACAAGCACGGTGTAAAAAGTTAATTTTTTAAATCGTTTTATGCACATCCTGCATGAATTAACAGTGAAGCTGTATTTCATTTTTTATGATAAGCAGGAGTGCAGAGTTGAAAACTGATTTGCCTCCTGAAGCAGGCTGGATTATATTAGTTAATCTGTTATATATTTATAGATAAATAAAAATTCAACAGTTTACGACCGAGTATAATAATCTTTTGGTTTACAGCCATTTTTAAAACGGTCGTGTAGTCAACAGAGGACTTTACGATGGTTATAATAAAATGTATAAGATAAAGCTCGTAATATTATATTTAAATTGGCAAAACCTAATAACTAAAAAATTTTAAAGCTTTTATCAAAGTTTAAAAGCGTCGAAAGATAACAAAATTTGCACACACAAAAAAACCAGGCTCAGAATTGAAAACAGGGACGTGTTTTAAAATCCCTAGAGATAAACTGTTTAAAACAAATATCAGAAGAGTGTTGTTGAGTTTTCATTTATAACGCGAGTCCGTGTTAGCAAACAGGCGCGTTTAAGAGGGTCCCAGGCTCATAAAATGTGCGACGGCGTATTGCACAAGGGCGCACGTTCAGATTAATGCCGGCGCATGACTCAAACGGCTAAAAACGCAAATGAGGACCATGCTCGTCGTCCCATCCGTCTCAAGGTGAAGTCCATTACGGTTTTTTTACCCGGGGATCCTCGGATTCCGGGGCCGTGCAGGAAATGGACGAGGTATAAAGACCTCGGACAAGGACAGAGGCGGCAGGTGTAGGAGGCAGATGCTGACTTATCTATAAATTACGAAGTATATTTCGAAACGAAGACCGTCCTAGAATGAGGTTAAGCCCAAGGACGGGTTGAAAAGTTCACACGGCCTGAACCCGCATAACTGCCCAAAGCATAACAAATTTCACCGTTTAACCGGAACCGAAAACATCACAAACAAGCCACAATTAAAACAGTAAACAACCGATCGATATGCTCACTCTTGTTAAATCGTTACTTGTACCCATGGGTTACGTTAAAACATCTCCCTACCTTCAAAAGTTTAAACACTTAAGGATATTGTACTCATTTATTCAAACATGTTTCAGAAGAGAAGTAAATTTAGTTTAAGCGATGAGAAGACATGAACAATTAGTAAAAATGAATTACAGTTAGTGAACACATGACGTAATAAGTACGACTAGGTGAAAGTCTTTATCCACTTGAAAGGAAGCACTTTGTGCTTTGGGTAAATGTTATTAAGGCTCTCATCACCATACCATCTCGTATACAATAATGAAACATTTTCATAACGTTTACCATTAGCATTAAGAAATGACAACTCAAGGGTCCACCTGTAAAAATAAAAGAACCGAATAAGTAATTTATAACCACGTATCTATTAACATAGCATCTTAAAATGGATAGCAGCTATAAAAAGGAATAATTAATTGTATGTTTTTGGATGATTTGGGTCATTTAGTCGAGGTTGTCTGCTATAGCTCGAGCAATGGGTTTAGATGATTTTGGACCATTTGATGTTTTCGACCGCTGATTTCTTTAACGACGGTGATCATATCAGGAATCTCTAGATTTTTGTGGAATGTTTGATTTATAGCATAACCAAGAAAGGCCAGGTATGGATGGTTTTGTTCACAAGATCGAGAGTAGCTGTAGGTTCCTATTATAACCCAGGAAGACCTGTTATGAGCCTTATAATGCTGTTTGTGAGATGTGTTGGATGACCATGTTGACGTCTGCAGATTTTTTAAACAAATGTGGTTACTTCAGGGATGTCCACTATTTTGCTGGTGGTTTTGTTCCAGGGACTAGAGCTGTCTGCCTTCGTCAATGGATTGATTTTGGACTATTCTGTTTTCGTGCGCAGATTTCTTAAGTGGATGTTCGTCACCTCATGACTGCCCAGATCTTTGTTGTTTAATTCATAACTTAACCAGAAGGCCAGTAATAGGCCTAGTTTTGGAGGGATTTGGATAACCAAATTTCTTCAACAACTGTGATCAGGGTGGTCTAGATTTTTAATCAGTGTTTTCTAGCATAATAGGGTCTGCTTTGATTCTTAAAATGCTGGTTTGAAATTTTGATACATTAGTCTTTTTAATGCCCATGAGTGGAATTGTTTTGTTAATTGATGCTTAGTTATACATATTTTTTTACGAGGGTTCGGAACAGCAGAGGTTATATCAACCCTCGGGGTGCCGGTGTTTAAAAAAAAAAAGCCCATTTGTAATGCAGGGCCGCTGGATTCGAACCCGGGACTTTTACCTTACAGTGATAAGCGCCGTGTCAACGCCTAAACATAAAACATTCGCTGTACTCCATTTAGTGAGAAAGTTCTGTAAGCCAGCTAGAATAGTACACATTTAATCGATCAGTGGCTAACCAGCATCTTTACTTTAGTAATAATTAATATTACGATTTCTTCTGAATGTCTGAGATAATGTTGTTACCTGGTCCTTTCTGAACAGTTTTGGACCTTCAGAATGCGTTTTTTCACCAGCTTTACATATTTATAGTTTAAAACCAAATCTGATATTTGTTAGATTTGTATTCGCTCAAGAACCTATACCACTGATTAAAGTCTTATAAATCATTTAGGAACGCAGTAATGCAGAGGTACGAATCATCGGTTGTATAAAATATTAAGGGCAAAGCTTTCATCCGAAGAAAAACTGAAGAAACTGGTTGAATGAATTCGAGTAATCAAAATAACAGTGAAGTGACACATTATCGATTTTTGGAAATATCTAACTATACTTAGTCATAAATATTTTACAATGAGCCCAACATAATCAAATTTGGTTTATCAGTCAGATGTTAAATTGACTAAGTTTCGAAGAGGCTTACCTATGCACCTGTGGAACAATGGCGTAACTTTCAAATAATTGGTACGCCCAAGGAGGAAATTTCTCTAAAACGATTTTGACATATTTTATGCTACATTAGACCATAAACAAATGTTCAATTGTGCTAAGTTTCATGAAATTCTGGTGGTTGGTTAGTTGGATGTTAAAGGAAACGAGTTTTAGAGGGCCGCTGTAATCAAAACCACTATATCTTGTTATAATGCCGTGGAGGCTGATCCCCCTATAAATTTGGTAATGAAATAAGTATATATTATATATAAATATATATATATTTATATATATATATAAAATATATAAGTATATATATTTATTTATATATATATATAAAATATATAAGTATATATATTTATTTATATATATATATAAATAAATATATATAATAATATTTATACATTTAGTTTAGGCAAATATTTTTTTTATTATTACATGATATATAGATTGAATTGTGCGGTGCACTCTGAAATCATTTCTATTTAGGCAGCAAAAGCAATTTTTTAAATTACGATTTGTTACCGAAATTGAATGGTAAATTAAATGTAAATGTACAATAAATTGTAAAGTTTTCATCAAAATTTTAACAATTTGACGAGATATATTTTAAACACCTTGAAGGCGGTTTTTTTTCGAATGCAGGGCCGCTGGATTCGAACCCGGGACCTTTACCTTACAGTGATGAGCGCTGTGTCAACGCCTAAACCATTGCGGCCACCGACGCCCCCTCGAAGGGTTGTTAAAAGTTTTCTTAGTGGCTTCTAACTTCCAAATTCAATTTCTAATCCCCTGCAGGAAATTTCTCACAATATAGGCGTTTTATAACTAACACATTAGGGCAGAACAAAATATTATTCAGAGATGATGATCACTTAAAGAATTGACAAAAAGAAATAGTCGTAGAAGCATTCCTCAATCCAATAAAAACCTACTGACCCCGATTAAAGTTTCCTATTTATTTAACTAGAATTTGACGGTGGGTTTAAACATTTATTACCAAAGTGTATAAATTTTTTTCCAATTATTTTTAGGATTTAACGAGGTATTAAACTAGATACATCTTGATGAGGCTCTTTTGAGTTTTGCTGTTTTAAACACGTTTTAAGCCTAGTCAAACATTTCATAATTTTGATTTTTGATTTGGGGTTGAGTACTTTCAAATGTACACAAATTTTAACCTGATAACTAAGTTCAATAATTGTACTTACGTGCATCTATTTTAATGTTTAGTTGTCTTTTAGAGTCACTCTTATTCTTTGCATCATACAATACTTAATAAATAAAAATGGTTTTTGCTATTAAATAGCTGTTAATTAAACGAAAGAGATTACAGAAATAAGACCAGTATAATTTTCTTTTACAATACAAAAGCAGAAAAAATAGAATACCATAAAATTTGCCATAATAAAAGTACAAAAAATAGTCCTTTGTGGGTTTTATTTTTTATTCTCTATGAACACTACCCATTCGATTGTGCTGGATAATCAATCGAGTTAACTGGTGCGTGATATAGAAATTTATGTGCCAATAATTCACAGTTATTCTCGATGTCTACATCAATTTCCATGGATGAACAACCCACAAAAGAATTTGTGGAATCCTCTTGTAATTTATAAACTTTCTTCAAATAAAATGGGAAATTGATTACGCAATGTACCAGCATAGGCATATGTGTTTAAACATTTTTTTTTATTTTTTGTTGATCGACCGTCTCTTACAATTATGGAAACTCCCATGTGATAATTCTGTTCATATTTCTCCCCTCCGCTCCATTTTGAGACAGCTCCGGGGAAAAGAATCAGGGCAAGATTGTTCGCCAAATTGTAGTAGCTTCCGATGGTGATTTTTTCCTGAACAAAAGGGAAAGTTGGCCCATATATCTTTGACTGTCCATTAAACAGTGATGGATTATTTCTTCTTCCTTGGGGACAAATGGGCTCGCGACGTCAACCGTTGTCACCCGTTAATATACTCAAAGGCACAAAAAAAAGGACACGCGTATTTTGTTGTTTATTTTCCAGTTGCTTATTTTCTTAAGTATATCTTAACAACTCGTATGATGCCAAAGCATTTCCTGGCAATGCCAGGATTTACAAACTTAATTTCCATTACACGGGAAAGCACATTAACGTCGGCTAAGTCCGCAGATAGACAGGTTCCTTTTAAAGGTGGAATCCTATCTGAAGGAACTGCTTGATGATGGGTGATTTGTTTAATAATACAATCCACTTGGACATTAACTTCCAATCACAATCACACCTTTCGAATTTTCCTTCCTTTTTGCAATTTTTCAAATGTCGTGTATCAATTTGATTCTCGGCGAAAAATGAAATGGCCACGGAGAGCTTTAGTGAAGATATACTTAATTTTACTGGTTAAATCCATTAGAGCTCGTGGTCCGATCGAAGACACGAAAGCTCAAGTGGTAGAGCAGCGGTGTATTTAGCCGAAGGTCGTGGGTTCGAATCACGCTCGTGACACTGATTTTTTTATCTCAACCAATACCTTGCGTAAAGATTAATTAATTGAAACAAACTATTTGTACTGTTTTGTTTTGCGTTTTATATTAAAAACCCTGATTATTTGTTCGACCCATTTTTTCCGTAGTATTTCAAGAAATCGTGTGCAATAATTTTGTATTACTGAGAAAACCAATATGGGCAGATAGCCATGTTTTTATTTTAATTTAATAAGGTAAAAATCAACGTGTTTCAGTTGTCAACACAAAAATGCTCTTTGAAGTAAGAACAATCGTTCATCGATACGAAAATACCTATTTTTTCCTTAGTGTGACGATAAATCAATCAAGTTCTAAAAATAATTGAGCTTTCGCTTTTAAGAATTAATGGAATCGATGTAGATTATTGACCAAATAACAGTGATTTTAGCTATAATGACTTTCTTGGAACGATCAATATAGATATTAAGGGAAAATATATTTTGTAAAATGTATTATCGCTGTTTTGGTTACTAAGGGCCATAGGGATTTTTAAATGTACGTAGTGCTTGTGTTGTCGTTATGGGACTGGGTTGTGTTTGTGTTAATTTATTAGACTAAATGTCATTTATTACCGTGAAAGGAAGGGGTTATATGATCCTGCCCCGAGGAATGTGGTGTACTCTGGGGTGCAGCGAAAACGTCGTGTGTTTCAACCCCACCCCCGGAAGGATAATTCTCTCAAGTAATCTGGAGTGAATGAGACCAGACATATGTTTTAGGTGATGGATATGTATTGTATATTTTATATCTAGTCTGTAGTTGACAACCTGAGGTACAAATGAGAGACTAGCACTTTTGGATATCGACTTAGTTTTCTTATAAAAGCAGATAGTACGTAAAAAATCAAGACGCTTAAATAGTTGCAGGTTGAAAAATTCGCATGATAGACCAGAAAAAGAAATGAAAAAATGCAGGAGACCGGGAATGGCCTTAGCTGTTTGTCGGTCCCTAAACTTGCTATTATTATTACATATCATTATTTAAGTTTTCTTCCCGTTTTTAACAGGAAAAAGTGTTATTTTGGTCAATGATAACTTTAACTTATTGTTGTTTTCTTTCAACTTTACGTGGCTTGAGATTAATACGGTGTTCTCTCACTCCTACACACTCTCTCTCCTTTTCTCCCACTCTCTCTCTCTTTCTATTTGTTACATCACACACATTTTTGTCTATGTTTTATATTCTTTGTATTCTCTATTGTTCTATTTCCCTCTTGTCCTCTGCTTTTCAAATTTTCCCAATGGTTCATTCTATACGTTTTAACATGTAAATTAGGACATTACGAAAAGATATTTTAAAAGTGTTTTTATTGCTTCCGTTAAGGTTTACGTAAATGACCGATTATCATATTTTATATTTAAAACATTGTAGCTCCATTTCACTACGATATGAATAAAGAAATCCATTTTACAATTTAATTAGAGTGGAATTGGATTTTTTGTTTAACTTTGGAGAAAATTGTTCCAATTAAATCATTACGTGATAAATATAATCCGAACTATATCTCTTTCATTCAGATGGAAGTTCAATAATTACACAGTAAATGAATAATTTGATTAATTATTTTTCACATAAAGTGTCATAAATCAAATTAATGTATAACACGGTCTAATTAAAATTGTTCGGGTATTCCAATGTTTCAATCAATCAAAGAAATAAAAATAATAACAATTTTGTGTAATAAAACGTGCTTAGCATTCCCGGCGTATTGTCTGAACTGATTTCGTTTTAACGAATTTAATAATTCTTTTATTTTGTTGTAACGATTATTGTTATTATTCAGACTCCCTAGGGCTTCAGGAAGGATGAAGGCTGCATGGACAATTTAATTTATACATTAATATGAATTTACGACATATTTATTGACTCCAAACGGGCATTTGATTTCGTAGATTATCAAAAATTGTGGCCTCGTTTTTACGGCTTAGGCACACAAGGTGATATGGTGCGTGCTCTGAAAAATTATTTGCAACAGCTTCTTTTGTCATAAACATACCTTGAAGGAGTTAAACAGGGAGTCATATTAAACTCCCTCTTATGCGTTTCTGGCCGTTAATTAAGCCGTACCATGGATCTTCTGCTTACGATCTTGTAGTCTTATTGTTAGCCAGAAAGATGCTCTATACAAACTATATGTATAGGAAATATACACGATGATGTCGAGTACGAAACGATATTTTAATAATTTATCATACCACTTCATCTTTTTCCACTCATACAGTCTGTATCTCTGACGTAGTTTATTGTTAGTCTAGCATATATAAATTATACAGGGTGGTCCAGCATAAACCCGAAAAAAATTGAATTATAGTACACCTTAAATAGATCAAAATGCAACCAACCGAACTGTTCTAACTCAATCCGATCGAAAGTTATGAATTTTTACGTGGTTTTTAAAAAAATTCCCGACCTTAAACCCTAAATTGGCTTTTTTTCAAGTTCTAGAGCATCTATTCTAATTTTTAACTACTTTTTGAATTCTGCATTATATTTCCTATAAGAAGGAGCTATTTTTAAGTTTATCAAACTCCGATGTATGTTTTTTAATTCAACCCAATTTGAACAATTTTAAATAACACAGACACTTTTGATAAATTTACAAAAATAACGGTTTTTCAACAAACATATTTGTAGGGGTATCAAACACCATAAAAACGTCTTCATTTTTTTAAATAAGCTTTCCTATGGTGTACTCAAAGTTCCAAAAAACGTCAACTCTACTGAAAACCTACCTAAAATCACCCTGGAATGTTAAAAAAATGTTGTTTCTATGTGTAAATTTAACGCATACAGAAGAGGAGTGAATTCTGCGATTGCGAAAATATTAAACAGCATTGTTAGTGATGCAAGATTTCAAAAAAGAAATGAATTATGTAAGACTGTTAATTCAAATCTCTTTATTATGAAATAAAATACTGAAAACAAGAAGAGACTCATGACAAATGTTCAAAATGCCTTCCGTGGTGCCTAATGCATCATTTTCTCATTTGTCCAACGAGAGTTAATTTGGTCTCGAGATAATTCATTTCTTTTTTAAATACCACCTCATCAACAATGCTGCTTAAAATTTTGAAATCGCAGAGTTCACTCCTCTTCTGTATGCATTAAATTTGCATATTTGAATCATGTTTTATTAGTTACCGTTGAAGGGTTGACGTCTTTGGAACTTCGAGTACAACATAAGAAATGGAGACGTTTTTATGATGGTTGGCACCCCTACAAATACGTTTGTTGAAAAACAATTATTTTTGGAAATTTATCGAAAGTTTTTCCTTTTTTAAAATTGTTCAAGTTGCATCGAATTAACAAAGACAAATTAACAAAAGTCGAATTAACAAACATACATCTGTAAAAAAATCAGGACAGATGCTCTTGATCTTCAAAAATGTCAATTTATGAGTTAAGGCAGGGATTTTAGAAAAAACACGTAAAAATTGATAACTTCCGACCGGATTGAAATAGAACAGTTCGGTAGGTTGCATTTTACTCGTCTTACGATTTACTAGAACATTTATTTTTTATTTTTTTCCGGGTTGAAGCTGTATTACTTGTATATAAATATATATAAAATTAAAAACTATGGTAAAAATGAATATTTACATTAACATTATTTTAATATATATATATATATATATATATATATATACCCACAACCTTTGGCTCAATTCTTTTCTACGAAGTCACGATAGCTCAAGGGGTTCCAGCAGCGGCGTATTGAGCCGAAGGTGGTGGGTTCGAATCCAGCTCGTTACACTAACGTTTTCATCTCAACCAAGACCTTAGATAAATAATCAATTGAAATAATTAGCATTATTGATGTCCGTAACTTTGACATTTTCTAAATCGATTCATACTGAAATGTACATTATGAACTGAAAATGTACTTTATTCAATAATATAATGAGTTACAAAAAAGTTAAGTTATAAAAATAAATAAAGCACACTACGGCTATGGTTGACAACCGTCTGCCAGAAAAACTGACATAGAGTTTTATTATTATTATTATTACTATTTTAAAAAACAAACACATGAAACTATTATTTACACTAAATTCTAACGTTGTGTGCAGGGCATCCATTAGAAATCTCTTCAAACAAAAAGAACTGTTAAATATAACATTAAGTGAAATAAAACTTCTTTAATAGTTAAAATATAAAATAAATTTTTTCTCCAACTTTCTTTAACAAAGTTTACTAATCTTTATGTAACGTATTGGTTAGATAAAAAAAAAAAACAGTTTCACGAGCGCGATTCGAACCCACGAACTTCGGCTTGATACGTCGCTCCTCTACCACTTGAACTGTGGTGACTTCGATCCACTCGGACACAACTTCCCACTCAACTCAACCTTTCGAATTTTCCATCCTTTTCGCCATTTTTCAATACCAATACCTTCCATAAAGATTAAGTAATTGAAAGATGTTATTTGGTCAATCGGACCACGAAATCTAATGAATTTAAAAAGTTTACTAAGTTGAAACACTGATATTTATTTAATGAGGCGATTGTATATTCTTTGTAATGAGGACAGACCGAAGTGTCTCAATCTGTATTCTGCCAGAAATGGACATTTTGCTAAGAAAGGAAGGTGTCTTCTCTGGTCTTTCTGTTGCATAGGGAACAGAAGTTGAGGCAGTTATCTCTTAACTATTGGATTATAGTTGAAAGGAAGCAACTCACATCTATTTTAAAAACCCAGCAAGCAAACGGAACAGAGGAAATCTTAGCTTTCTGAGACATATTAAATAAGTTTCTATCAAGCGCAAGTTCCTTATACAATAGAAATCTGGATGACTTATGGGCCAGTGCTAGACATTTATCAATGTGTACGGTCCGAATACATTGCTTTAGTTTGTAAGCAAAACTGGCCAATCTTCGACGTTATCCCGTGAAAATTCAATATTCATGTCAATAGTCATGACCCCCCTGGCGGAAAACCATGATATTTAGTGGCTAATAATTTCTGCTGCTTTTATTTTAGATAGCCGGTGATTGCGAAGATTTAGGACCCTGTGCACATAGGAAATGAACATTATATTTCACTGCCTTTATGATTTAACTTCAGGTAGAGCTGAGTTTTCCAAACTATTCTTCCTGAGTGAAGTGACTTTTGTTATTTTCTGACAGTATTTAGGACCGAGAGGAACGGTGAAAGTTTGTCTTGGCCGCTGTTCCGTTTGCGTTCGTCCGCTCGATCCGTGATTCTTTTTCCTCTCGGACACACGCGGACGTAGCGCGGGGCACGTATGTGCCCGCGTGTATATACAAGTGTGTAGAATCGGAGTGGCCTATTGATCGGCAGTGGGTGGGCAGACATCAGTCAGTCTGGGTCGGCGTTGCCACGTCTCCCGCTCCAGACGCCTGGGCAACCGTCCTCCGGCTTTACGTTCATTCAGGCCTTCCTACAACCCTTTGCGGCCACTCGCGGTTGAATTAACCGGAGATAGGCCCTGTTCGATTTGCAGAAGCAGGACGACCGCTGGCGGGGGGCTATCCGCGTTATTGATCTACTGCAGACAAAGCTGTTTCCCCCTTTTCATTAATATTTGATTTACAAAACTGCCTGGTCAGTCTGTTCTATTCAGGATTTAAAATATCAATAAAAACTCGCATTTTTAAGTGAAATTTACATAATTATGCTCAAAGAAACCGCTTTTCAAAGTTAATATATTTATTTATTCAATACTAAATAAAATAAATATAAAAAATACAATTGTGTCGTTTGGGCATTTTAACATGAAACAAACTACATCTTCATCCCCCGGAAGACCTCAACAGGAAAATATTATAATAAAATCGACAATTGAAATGTTAGCACTTCGTTTGTGACTAATCAGCGAGACAGGAAATACTGGGTGGTCGGAGTCAATTAAAGTACAGATTTTGAACAGATCGAAACAGATCACTTTAACGGATCAATCTATTCTGATTTACGTTTCAATTATACGCTTTTGGGTTTCACGCCATCTTCAATGAGAATAAGATGAATGACCAAAGGGGTTGCTATACTACGCCCTTTTATTAATAAGTTATTTAATATTCAGATCGTGTTAACCATACGTTTCCGCTCCATGCAATCATGACGCCTCAACCATACAAATTTTTTTCAGATAACTTCGGAGATGAAATACATCGACACAAAATCACACACATCATTCCATTCAAAATACTTAACAATTTAAATAGCAAACGAACGATTTTTTTTCAACGTAGAAGATTCAGACACACGAAACATTGATTTGCCTAGCTAGAGGTTCTGGGTTCGAATACCTGAGGTAACTCATGGATTTTTAATTGTGAGTATACAAGTGGTTGGACCCCTCGTCCGTGACAACCATCTGGTAGTTGGACGTTAATTAATTTAAAAAATCTTGAAACTATAAAATAAAGCAAAAGTTGAAGGAAAACATTGTTAAAAATTATGAAAAAAACAATATCATAATTAAGAAACTAAAATAATTCACTACACTCTAGGTCAAGGTATGGTCTTGAAGAAACAAGCGAATTCAGTTAAAACTGCCAAACTTTCGACCTATTTTAAGGTCATCATCAGGGCATATTAATTTCACATTACAAAAACATATTTGTACAATTGATTTAATTTTATAAAGTTTTTTTTAACGAGGGTTCGCAACGGCAGAGGTTATATCAACCCTCGGGGTGCCGGTGTTTTTGATAAAAAGCCCATTTGTAAGTATGTCGGGTTCGCTGGATTCGAACCCGAGACCTTTACCTTACAGTGATGAGCGCCGTGTCAACACCTAAACCGTTGCGGCCACCGACGCCCCCACAGGGATTACTTTATTTTACTTAATGAAAAATCATTACCATACAAATCAAGATACTCACACACATCATTTTATTTAATACACTGAATAATTTAAAAAGAAAATGAAACAACAAACACAATTATATTAATAGTTGACGACGCTTGCACACAAAAATAACAATTTTCACTAAAGAATAAAATAAAATTAAATTCACAACTGAAGATGGTGAAATGCCAATTGCTAATGGTCTCGTCATGTTGAGATTGATTAAGTGATCAATCAGTTCTTTAATTATAGCTTGGGTTTGTGTGTGGATGAACACATATACAATTGGTTGAAGAAACTGTTTCTCAGGAAAATGTCGTGAAACCGAAACCCTTTTGAGCAAAACGTACGCAAGCGAGAACTGTACGGTTTCTATTCTTACTTATTCCACCATTCCGTATCACAGGAATTACATTACAAAACGTATTTTGCCATGCTAGAGGTTGTGAGTTCGAATCCCGGGGTAGCTGAAAGATTCTTAAATTAGGAATAACAGCCTGGTGCGAATTTGGAAGAAATAGAAAAAAATCGCCGTCTTCTTGACGTTTCGTTTCATTTTTGAATGCTGAAAGGGTTTTCAAATCTGAAGAACCGTTGTGAATTTTTGAACCCGGTGATTTAAACCTAAGGTATCTGATGTATGAAGATATTCTTCCAGTTTTTAGTTCTAGTAGTATATAGTTTTATTCCATGTGTTTTTTTTAATAATCTTAGTTTAAGACATCTGCCGATAATACAAGAAATGTTATAAATATTTAATGATAATTCAATAGCTCATATTAAAAATATGAACCGTCCAAATAAAATTTATTTATTTATCCAGAGAAATAAGGTTTCTATGTAGATTTTGATAAAAATAGGTTAAAAAAAATAAATAAATAATTTTTGGTTGGTAGATCAGTCATAAGTCGTTACTAATTAAAACAGGATGCAAAAAGGAAATTCTGCTCATTCTCTAGGATTGTACTGGTTACCATTGTCGAGCTACTCTACAACCATGACTTTATCATCGAACATCACAACTGAGTAGCTATTGAGCAAAAGCATTACTTGATGATTTTTTTTCACTAGTTTTCCCGGTAAACCTGGTCATTCGTTTTTGGCCTTATTCAGATTTCATCGTACTTACAAGGTATCAAACTTAGATTGGGAAGAATTGAGCATTTCTCCCCATACTTCCTGCCTATTTTGTGCAAGATTTGATTTTAAAAAACTCCATCCTAATTATTAAACGTAAGGCAATAAAGGTAAAAATGCGCTTCTAACTGGTTAAAATTACATTCAAATTCTTGAGATAAACATAAGTAACACCAAACTTTTAATTTTAATAGACTGTGTGGATACAAACGTTTGAAAATGGCCTTATCGTCGAATAAATGCCAAAGTAATATATATGAAACCTCCTGTTGGTTTACCTACGAAAACCTATAAAAACGCGTCAAGTGATACAAATGTTGGCCTAGTGGTTAGGGCATCCGACTTGCGACGGTAGTGGTTCAGGGTTCGAATCCCAGCACAGCCAATGGAATCTTAATTGTGAATAAGATGGAGAAAGTATTGAAATTTGGTTGACTCCTTGTACATTACACTCGTCGGGTAGTTGGACATTATATGGATATTATATCTGTATGACAGTAATTACTTCACTTACTTCTTGCAAATACTTAAATTATAAATAAATTATAACCACTTTTGACTAAAAATACCAAAAGTAAAACTAATTTGTTTATTGTATTATATTGAGTAACCATTGATAAATAATGGGAAATATAGTTTACTTAGAAAAATTTTACATAGCGTCAGTATGGAATGCTGTGTTATAATCCTTGGTTCAATAATCTTTTAGTTACCAGTACCTCAACAGACACCATTTGATTAAAATTTATCAAAATTAGATAACAATAACTATCGACCCATTTTTTAACCCTATCCTATGAGTTACCATTGATAGGTAATGGGAAATTTAGTTTGCCAAGAAATCTTAACCGTCGTCTGTTTGGAAAGCACTGGTATAATCTTTGGTTCAAAAACCTTTTGAAATTGTGTTTTGTTTCATTTAGATGGTCCTTAAATTTTTGAAAACTAAAAAACGATTTAAGCAAGAGTTCTTTAACTTTGTTCTATATATTAATATCGCAATTATTACAATTATTTTTGTAAACCCCACTTTCCGACGAGTTGTTTTGAGAAGATGTTTCTAAGTGAACACGTACCTCTAAAAGCCAATAAAAAACTTATCCATCACCTGGCGATTTCATAAGCTCTGCCCGAAGTTGTGCTTTGTCGAAGTGGAAGCTGTTATATTTTTCAGCTTGAAAGATTCTGCGGGTGAAAGTCAGCGCGAAGGTCGTACTTAACACACACAAAAAAACGGAGTTTAAACCAGCTGGATCCGGCTGTGTGCTCAAAAGAATTTCCGAAAGTGGTTAAATCCTCTAACAGGTGGGGTCACGTCGGCTCGATCAGAATTAAGAAAAGCCATAAACTCAACGCAATTTGCAAGTTTGTTTAATGAGAGTTGTCATTCGGAAAGTTTCGGGGACGGGAGCCAAAAACACGTTTGCCAAGCTTCTAACGAGGGATAAATAATGTAACCACCCCATTGTTTACCGCGGGATTTTTTCTATCTCTCTCTTTCTTTTTATAGTTTCTTGTGGCGAGGGTTGAAACGTTGAGACCTTGTCCCGAAGACGAGCCCTGCCAGTTTTCAAATCCAAGATCTGGCAAATGGACAAAGAACAAATAATATTTACTTCCTTCGCGCCGCTGTTGTAGACATTTTTTTCTTTTGACATGCCCTCAAATGAGAAGACACTTACCGCCACATATGCAGATGACACCGCCAGATTAACAAGCCACCCCCTCTTCTACACAAGCTTAATTTATGCTTCAAAACCACATGTCAAGAATGGAAAATTGGAGCAATTTTTTGAAAGTAAAGTTTAACCCTTCAAAGTATATCACCTTTACACTCCGCCTTGAGACTTGCCCTAGCATATACTACTTATACAATGTTACCTGTTCCTCAATCCGATAAAGTTAACTTTTTAGGACTTACATTTGATTGAAGACTAACTTGGAATCCATACACAACATTAAAAAAACAGACTCTGAACAAACGATTTAAAATGCTTTATTGCCTTCTAAACCGACAATCAAAGTTTAATGAATTAAAATCATAACATTTATTAGGTTTCGTGGTCCTCTTGACCAAATAAATTCTTTTCAATTAATTAAGGTTTTTGGTTGATATAAAAAAGTGAGTGTCACAAGCGGGTTTCGAACCCACGACCTTCGGCTAAATACGCCGCTGCTCTATCACCTGAGCTATCGTGATTTCGATCCACTCGGACACTAACCTCCCAACTCAAAAAGGAGGGAAAATTCATAAGGTGGGGTTGAGGTGGGAAGTTAGTATCCAAGTGGATCGAAGTCACGATAGCTCAAGTGGTAGAGCAGGGGCGTATTTAGCCGAAGGTCGTGGGTTCGAAACCCACTCGTGACACTCACTTTTTTATATCAACCAAAAACCTTAATTAATTGAATAAAATCATAACTTTCGACATACACATACCTACTCAAACCTATTTAGATGTAGGGTACCAAGTTTGTGGATCGGCTAAATATTCTAATATTAAAGGATTACAAAGTTTCCAATCCAAAATTTTAAGACTAATATTGTTTCTGCGATCTTACGAAAACAATAACACACTTGACAGAGATCTTCACTTAACAGCTATTTTTGCATCCATCTAAACATTATACACGTTTTCGCTGTAAATTACAAGATCTCACTAGAAAACAAATACGATTATTTCATTCCCTGCAATTATCACGTAGGCGACTGAAAAGAATGTCTCAGAGACCTCTTGAATGATTAATCCAGAGCGGCTGCTAATGAACAGCTCTCTATATAACACCAGTAATGTCACAATGAAAAATTGAAATCCAGTCTACGAGTTATATCTATTACATATAAAGGTGTAGGTTAAAATAAATTAACTTAAAACATGTACTTCGTGGATCCCCATTGTAACCTCTTCACTTATTTTCCCTTATGTTTAATACTCTCTAAAAAGTCCAATCATTGAATGTACGATTCACATTAATAATAATTTTTTAATTTTGTTTTAAACTGAGGCCGTTTGAGCGTCTCGATATGGTTTCTGACTCTGCTTTCACATTAATATTCTTTCGCTTATCCGTTGTAGGATCAACTATAGGTTAAAGTAATTAATCTTTTTATGTAAAGTTTTGGTTGAAGCGAAAAATTAGTGTCACGATCTTCGGCTGGGTTCGAATCCCGCTCGTGACACTAGCTTTTTCATTTCAACCAATACCTTACATAAAAAGATTAATTAATTGAAATAAGTTATTTGGTCAATCGGACCAGGAAATATAATGGATATAATTTTAATTATTAGCTAAATTGTAATAACAGATACCATGTGTTTTTTTGGAAATATTAACGGATTAAAGGATAGATTAACGGTCGAGCATCTTTTCAATTGTAGAAGGCTTGTCGTATATTGACAATATTTTGGCATATCATCGGACGTGTGCGTAGTAGCACAGATCGTTGATCCGGACATCAAGGTTATGGGATTTTTAAATGTATAATGTTGTTTGTTCATGTTTTTTGTGGTGTGTCTGTATTGTAATTATGTTAATTTATTGGAATGGATATAATTTATTAGCGTGAAAGGAAGGGGTTGTTTAACCCCGCCCCGAGGAATATCGCGTAGTCTGGGGGAGTGAAAGTAACCAGACTTCTATGTTTCTATTGGCTGTTGTGTTTATGTTAATTTATTGAAATGAATGTAATTTATTAGCGCGAAAGAAGGGGTTGATAAGGGTACCGGTGGTCGTATATAACCGTGACCAGACTTCTATCTCTGTGGAGATGTATATTTGTAATAAATCAATCAAGTTTTAAAAATAATTGAGCTTTCGCTTTTAAGGATTAATGGAATCGATGCAGATTATCGATAAAATAACAGTGATTTTAGTATAATGACTTTCTTGGAACGATCAATCTGGATATTAAGGGAAAAGATATTTTTTAAATTGTTTTAAATTGCCACTAATCTGGTACCTAAGGGCTATAGGGATTTTTAAATGTACGTAGTGCTTGTGTGTGATTGTGTTGTCGTTATGGGTCTGGGTTGGGTTTGTGTGAATTTATTAGTCTGTATGTCACCTATTAGCGTGAAAGATAGAGTAGGTTCAACCCCTCTACGAGAAATATCGAGTATTCTGGGATGAGTGTGTGACGTCTGGAGAGTAAAAGTAAGTTATTAGAGAGAATTGACTGGGTTCAACCCCGCCCCCGTGGAATATCGAGTACTCTGGAGGAATGAATGCGACCTGATTTCTATGTTTGTGGTAATGTATATTTATGTATTGTATATTTTGTTTCTCTTCTGTATTTGACAACCTGAGGTACAAATGAGAGGCTAGCGAAGTAGTATACATTTAAAAATTCCACCCAATCAGCACTGATAAAAATTATCAGTGACCTCCACTTAGCAATGGACCAACGGAAAGTTACTATACTTGTCCTTCTTGATTTTTATAAAGCCTTCAATTCTGTACCTCACTCTTCTCTCCTCTCTAAACTCGAATCTTTTTCCTTCTCCGCCAGCACCATCCATTGGTTCCACTCCTGCCTTACCAATCGCCATCAAGCTGTCTCCCTTCCCAATGGCCTTACCTCCTCCTTCCTCCCCAAGGCTCTAGCATCTCTCCTATCCTTTTTTCCATTTATATCAATGATCTGCCCGACTCCATCCAGTCCTGTAACCATCACCTATATGCCGATGACTCCCAAATTTACATATCCTTCCACCCTTCTGATCTTCAGTCGGCCACTTTCAAGAGCCAAAAAGACCTAAACTCCATCAACGAATGGGCCCATAAAAATTCCCTAGTCCTCAATCCGTCCAAATCCACCGCCATAATTATCGGGTCCAGGCAACTCCTCAATTCCCTCCTCAGCATCCCACCTCCCATGCTAAATAACCATCCTACCCCCTTCTGCTCTTCGGTTCGACCAAAACTTTCCTGGTATTCTGACATTTCCGAAATTTCCCGCCATTCCTCCCTCAGCCTGTTTCGTCGGTCCTGGCTTCTCTTACCTTTCTCCACCCGCAAACTCCTTGTATCTTCCCTTATACTTCCCTTCTTCGATTATAGTTGCTTGGCATACGGTGGTCTCTCGGAGGGGGAGAACGCGCGATTGAAGCGTATTACGAATTGTTGCGTAAGATTTGTGTACGGCACCCCACGGGGATCCCGGGTGTCGGGGTTGTATTCCCAACTTTCCTGGCTATTCCCCTCCTTCCGCGCACAGTATTTCCTAGGTTGCTTTCTTTTCCAGTCCATCCACAGTCGTCGTCCTCCTTACATCATCCAATCCCTCCAATTCAACTCCTCACATCTCACTCGTAAGACCCGCTCATCCCCAATCGATCTTATCCTTCCGCAACATACAACCCATACCGTCGAAAGATCCTTTCTGATCCGAGCCCCTAAACTCTGGAACTCCCTTCCCCCTTCTATTCGTCACGCTGCCTCCTTTTCCTCCTTTAAATCCCACCTGTATAATCACCTCCTCTCCCTCCAAGCAGAGACCTCACGTTAACATTTGTTATTTTTGTTTAATATTCTCGTAATTTTTTCTTCTGTCCCGTCTTATTGGTATACATTGTGCCAAGATTTCTATCTTTTTTTTTTACTTTTAACTTCATAGAAGGAACTTCCTTTATTTAGTTCATGTAAATTATTCTTAGGGGACACCAGTCCCAGAATAAAGTTATTTTTCTTCAAAAAGCAGAGGGTCAGTAACCAGATCGAGACGCTGAAATGGCTACAGTTTAAAACGAAATAGGCGCGAAAGATCAGAAAAAAAAGAAAACACGTAGAGGACAGGTGATGACCCCAGCTGTTTGTCGGCCCATAAATCTCCCATTTTATAATTATAATAATAATATAATTATTATTGCCCCTTATAATCTTAGTTTAATGATACAAACAGAAATTTGCGCCTTACACGCTTAGATTATACTGTTCTGGCCGACTGTTCCGTCTTGCGTGACAGTTCCGCCCGGACAGCGGGGTGGAGCACGTACGTACCCTACATTCAGTTTTTCATCTCTTGGGTCCGATTGGTCTCGTAGATTTTTTTTTCATCTCGCCATTATGTTACACTTACGTACAGCCCGAAGCAAACTTAATTCTCGAACTGCAACTGTTCAGACGCCAGACGCCAATAGTTTTAGGTTAGCCTTGTGTGAAGTCAGCTAAATATGATGGGGCTTTTATTCCAGGAAATTCAGACAGGATTAAGTGGCACATAATTATTTTTCACAAACCTTCTTTTTTTACATAAATTGGTTTTTAACTAAAAATGTATAATTTAAAAAAAATGAGAAAAAGGACGTAGCACATTAACTTTCATTGTTTGGAAATTTGTGTTTTCTAGGTATTGATTAGCGGCATGCCTTCCAGATTTTTATTCAAACTTTCATTGAAACATAGCCAGAAGATCAAAAGTTAGCATTGTTATTTTTATTTTTTTAATTTGCTCCTCCGTGTTCTTTAGCACTGCGGCTGACGGGGCGGGAGAAAGTTTCCCAATAAAGTTAAAGCCGCCGAGGGATTTTCGACACAGGAACCCCTCGCAGATCTCTTTTCCTTCAATAATAAGAATTCTTCGGTTAACCTTCTTGGGTTGGAACCGAAAAATTGACATCGTGACAGAGAGGGAAGCGTAAGCATATGCAAAGATTAGCTTTAAAGAATTTAGGGAAGAGGGCCAACATTTTAATAAATCTTATCTTACATTTATTCATTCTGGATAACTAAAAACAAAGCGTATCTTAATACTTGATGAACGAAATTGAACTGTTTACACATACAACTGTCATAGTTAGCTAGAAATCAAATGTTTAATATTCTGTTAATATAATAAAAAGTATTATTTTTTATTCGATTGAAATGATTATAATGAAACAATTTAGGTGATACATAATGGTGCAACAGCGTGCTTGATTTTTTAAGTTATATTAGAATAACATTCCCTAATAAAAAATGCGTAAAAATATAAAAATATGTAATAAAAATGTATGCTGTTTGGTGGTCTATTGTCAGAGCTATAATTATTTTTTCTTTATATATTATTTCATTGTAATAGTTACTTGTTAACGAAGACATTCACTATTTATAAGACGTTAAGTCAAAATTGTAGTTCCCGAAATTAAAACACATTTTCTTCCATATGTACAATTTTTTTAGCTAATTAAAAATTAACATTAAACATTTTATACCACAATTTTTCTTGTGGAAAAGCCTTTATGGTACTTTTTTGACTTGACATAAAACTTAAATTGTCCGTAAATTATTATAATTTTAGTATTACGATTTTTTGCTGTATTCAAATATCGAGGCTGTCTGTACGTACTATAATCCTTTAATCATTTAACTGAATGATTTAAACTTTGGCGTTCTAACAATCTGACTGCATTCGAATATTAGAAAAAAATTCATAATATGTGTAAACATATGGTTTCCTTTATTTTTCTAATTCAAGGCAAGTAACAATGGATTCAAAAATTTTCTCAATTTAAGACTAAAAGAACAGAACTTTAAACCATCGTAAGCTGGAAATAAATGTATTAAAAGGACCAAAATGAAGGGTATGTGGAAAAAGTTATTTTTTACTAAGCGTAAAGAGAAAAAAGGCGCGGTGACGAATGAGGCGACGGACACGAGCGAGAGGCCGAAGTCCGTGCATGAGCAGATCGAAGAAAGCCTGCCGCCCATCGAGCAGCAGATCATGGAATACCAGCAGAGGCCTCAAATCTTGACGATACCCCAGCTGCCGCCGGTCGAGCTGTTTCGCACCGAATTAGACGAAGAGCCGGTAGAAATAAAAGAAGTGACGAAAATATCCGCAGATCCGAGCGAGTCGATCGAAACAGCCGAAGAGGCGAAGGACGTCAAGCCCCCGGACGATGAAGGACTCTGCTTCGACGTCGCCTCGACTGCGACAGACGAGACGGAGGCCCAGCTGGAAAACCAGACGCACACCTCATTGCTTGACAAGCACGGCATGCATGAGTTCGCCAAACGGAAAACCGCGCAGAAAAGCTGCTGCAACATAATCGAGAACGAAATAGGCAAAGCCGAAAACATGGCTTTGGACACCGTTGATAGCGAAAACGAACAAGAGAAAGAAGCGGAAGAAGAAATCGGCGACAACACGAAAGACCCGTCGGAGAAAGAAGATTCCTCGAGTGAAGAAGAGACCCCTCCGAGGATCGAAGAAACATCTGATATGAGACTCGTCGACAAATAACTGTTCTTCATTAAATAAGTCTTTTTACATCTCTTTAATTTATACGACATACGTCTACAATTTACAGGTGTATATATAAGCGTCTATGTAAGTTGGTATATAAAAAGTATAAAGTTCCAACATAACAAGAGTAGCATATTATTATTGTGTGCAGGTCGATGGAGGAATATCGAGTACTCCACCGATCAATCAGAAAGAGTACAGTGTACATATGGTTCTCGTTCTCTCCTCTAATCCTTACCTTTTATTCGTCCGTTTATTGTTGTTAATGAACAGTCATCCTATTTCTTTCGGTATCAGTGTCAAGAACCTATAAATTATACTTACCTTATCTTGGAAACCTCATATTTCCCAGATCTCCCGCCGCTGCTTTTCCACTATCCATCAGTTCCGTTGTGCCAGTCACCTTCTTTCCATTAGTTACCCGTAAACTACTAGTTTCCTCTCTTTTTCTCCCCCACTGACTATGGATGTGTGGTGTACGGGGACTCACTGGGGAGCTTAAGCACTTAAGCGTTTAATGAATTTTTTTGTACGCTTTATTTTCGTCTCGCAAAGGAAGTCCCACGTGACTAATATATACATTAGCTTCAAATGGTTATATACCCTTTCCCCCTCAGGCTCTACTTCCTTGGCTCCTTCCTTTACCAAACAATATCTTACCACTCCCCTCCTTCCCCCTATCATAAGGATATGGAAACCTTAGGAAAGTTAGGAAACCTTTGGCTCTTCGATACACAACCATCTCGTTCTAGCTTTTCTGATCTCTATCCTCCTAAACACAGAACTCTTGTTTTCAGTCGTTCCCTCCTCATCCGTCCATCCAATCTCAAGAATTCCCTTCCCACCTTTATGACCCGTCTATTTGATTACCTTATGTCATTGCAACTTAGCACCAGTTGCCCTAATTGAAAAATTATTATTAAGCCAACTGTATTGTTAAATATAATTGTCTATTTTAATTTTATACACTACATTTTGAGGGTACGTTTAAAATGTATATATTTCGCTATTGTTTTTTGTAACTTTGTAATTGAAATTGTTCTTTTGTATTTGTGTTGAACACGAGTCTAGGCTCGTAGGGCTTTAAGCCCAAGGATAAAATTTTTCTTCTTCTTACATAGGTGTGAATGTATTTATTTGTGCGATTGTATTATAGATTTGAATTAGTTTTAGGCTAGATTTAATTTTGCATACGTGGAGGCTGAAATGATCTAGCTGTCGAAAGCCCCCATTGGAGCTTAACCCCGTTGGGAAGATGCAATCACCTGATCTGCTTAAGGGGGATACTAGAGAGATACCAGCCGCATTACGAGGTAGGTGAACCCCCTGAGGTATAGACCCTAGGGTCAGCACATCGGGGAGTGTCAACCCTTCGAGATGAAAATCCAATAAAATGTCAATTATACTAAATTACACTAATAACAATACACAAAATTGTTCTATTTGTGGGTTTTTTAAGGAGTTATTATTAATTAATATCTAGCTGGACAACGAATTTAATTTTTGTTCTAACTAGCAACAAGGATTGATACTAAAAATACGAACCGAATATACAACAATCAAAAGGACTATAAAACTAACACTTTAGCCGTTTATGTTCTATTTAATATTTCAGTACATAATTACATATTTGTCATAAAAACATTAAAAACAGTTTGAGAATTTATAATTGTCCAGTGTCAATTGTGACAGTGGTGTTTTTAGTTTAGAAAAGCGAATTAATTTGTCAACGAATGTTTAACGATTGACGTACATCAGCGTTTGCACTAGCGTTCCATAAACTTGTTTCTAATGTGTTGTATGAATTTAATTAATTTATTATTTACTTGTTTTTCGTGATAATTACTTTTTCAAATAGCTCTTTGTTTTACATAATTTTTATTCATCTATGTGAGATTGTCAATTCGTTTAGTTAATCCGCATCGTTTTTACAAAACAAAATTTCCTGTCCTATTTTACTGGAAACGTTTTCTGGGCTTAAGTAAAATGTGGTGTATAATCACTTTGATATATATGCCAAAAAAGGCCGTAAAATGTATTTTTTTAAATTACTAAATTATCAGAAATGTTGCTTACTTTTCTTTCCTCTTTTGTATTACTTTAAAAAGTGTTAAAAATTGTGTAATTTTGAAAATTAGGTCGTTCTACACCTCAGATGATGAAAAAAGATAGTACGAACCATGGTCCAAGCCTCGGCCCTTTCGCAGATATTGAACATTTTTATTTTTTTGTTTTTTTAACGATCTACGGTTTTCGCCATAAATCTATTCGTAACTCTTGAGCTATCCATTTTCGGGAAATCGAAAAAAAGCATTGAAAAGATCGTTAAATTGCCTTTAACAAGGCACCCTTCTAGACAACACTTTTTTTTTTCAAAAATTGATAAATTTAAAATTAGGAAAAAACTAAATTTGCAATTTCTAGCGGTATACACTTTTTTAGTTACATCAAACCAAAATGCAGAAATTTTTAGGTAAATAGGGAAAAAGTGTGAAAAAGGAGGAATGGGGTTAATCTATTAATTCAACATTTTGTCCTGAGCAAAATTTATTTCCCTTAACTTTAACTAAATAAAACGGTACAGAAAGGAAGAAAAATGAAACAAAACACATCAAAAAGAGACGATCAACTTAGCGAACAACCAAAGCAAAAAAAAAATTGGCCAAAATATTAACACTAAACACGAACAAAAAAAGAAGATCAATACGAAGTTTGGAAATCCAACTTTATCCTAACAAAACCCAAGAAATAGAAAAATTCAACTTTTTTTTGGGGGGTTGTTCACTACATTTATTGTGTATTCTTTGTGTGTTTTGTTTGATTTATACGTTAAATTTTTCTGGATTTCTTGAATCTGAGAAAGACTTAAGAATAGGATCATAGGCTAACTTTTTTGTTGCAATGAGGTAGGTGTAGAAGCACATGACGAATTTTGTTGTACAAATACTGAATCACCCTGTATAGAGTCATTAAATAAGCAAATCAATTTTGATTTCTTAAAAGATTAAAACAAGAATAAATTGGTGATGTATAATTACCTTAGATATTTATGTACAATTCAAAGAGTTTATAATAAAATCATGTACAATATTTTTTACATAATCGCAGATAAAGCAGACGGACTAGATAAATTTTAGGCATCGACTAACACAAGGGTTTTCGTTTAAATTGATGAACTAAACACTTATAGAATGAATTATAGTCTGCCGGGCTCTGAAGATTGCCATGATGTGGCGGCAGAACATCAATCCTGTTCTTCATGAATTTCGTGACTCCCTAGGAGGGTCGTCGAATATAAAAAGAAAAACCGCTCCGATATAAAAAGTTTCCGAAGAGCCCTCCTGAACAATATGAAGTTGGTTCTATTGCTACTTGTTTAAACACTTTACGTCTAATTAGTTACATCTTAAGAAGTGGATGGCGCAAATCCGCCGGGTGAAGTGTTTATCCCGGAGTTTCGAACCCTCGAGGGTTCCTTGAAGCGTTTAGAATTCCTAATGGAAGGAGATCTTCAGACCGGCCTTAATTAACGACTGAGAGTGCTTTTATTAACGGCAGATCCCTTTACAAAGGGTGCTGTCTATACGGTGTAACGATTCAAATGGGTTCAATTTGCCGAACACTCGAACAACAAATTTTAACACGTTTTAGCATTGTTAAAAACTAGTCTATAAATCAAAAGTACAAAATTATAACATTCGTAAGAGTTCAGATGACAAATATCGACTCCTCCCATCGACCTTAACCATTTTATTTATATAATATGTGGAATATCGAGTACTCCACCACCCTGATTGAGTGAATTGCATGTAAATAGGAAAACTTTTAATCAGTCCAGTTTTTCAACAACTAACTTTTTTTGAACTTTCTGCCAGCCTGACCAATGGTATTTTATCCCAGTTATTTATTTATTTTTTTAATATTTTTTTAACGAGGATTCGCAACAGCAGAGGTCATATAAACCCTCAGGGTGCCGGTGTTTTTGAAAAAAGCCCATTTGTAAGTATGTCGGGTTTGAATATAGGGCCGCTGGATTCGAACCCGGGACCTTTACCTTACAGTTATGAGCACCGTGTCAACGACTAAACCGTTGCGTCCACCGACGCCCACCCCCTTATCTAAGTTATTGTAATTGCTTTGGTTCGTTGATATTAATAATAATAAATCTTCATTTCAAAAGAAATTTTTTTTAAAAATTTTAAGTCAAATAATAATTAAAAAATAGAACATAATTACAAAAGTAATTTCTTATTCTTCCATTACCGCTTCCTTTCCATAAGTATAAAATACTTGTGCCGGATAGCAGAAGTTTTTAACAATGTCTTTTTATTAATAATAAAACAAGTAAAAAAAAAGTTAAATAAAAAAAAAAACTGACCAACTTAATCACTTGAGCCAAGAATGTACAAATGGATACATATTGTTTAACTGACTAATGCCCTGATTATTATACATTTTTCATGAGTTTTGCTTAGGATAGGGTTAAAAAAAATGTTTCGATAGTTATTGATATCTAATTTTGTTAAACTTTAATCAAATAGTATCTGTTGAGATACTGGTAACTAAAAGATTATTTATTTATTTTTTAACGAGGGTTTGCAAGGTATATCATCCCTCGGGGTGCCGGTGATTTTGAAAAAAAAGAAACATTTGTAAGCATGTCGGGTTCGAATGCGGGCCGCTGGATTCGAACCCAGGACTTTCACCTTACAGTGATGAGCGCCGTCTTAACGCCTAAACCGTTGCGGCCACCGACGCTCCTAAAAATATTATTGAAGCAGAGATTATAGCATCGTATTCCAAACTGACGCCATGTAAAATTTTTCTAAGCAAACTATATTTCCATTATTTATCAATGGTTACTCAGTATAATTCAATAAACAAATTAATTATATTTGTTTTTTATTCAAGAGTGTTTACAATTTTAAGTTTTTGCAAAAAGTAAGTGAAGTAATTACTGTCATACAGAAGGGTATAACGTCCAACTACCCGTTAAATGTCATATACGAGGGGTCAACCTAATTTACAATGCTTTCTCCATATTATTCACAATTAATATTACATTGGCTGCGCTGGGATTCGAACCCTGGACCACTAGCGAGTCGAACGCCCTAAACAGTAGATCCAATATTAATCCATTTACGTTTTAGTGGTCAATTGAGCAAGTTACTTATTTCAATTAATTATTCTTTCTATGGAATGTCTTGGTTGAGATAAAAAAGTCCAATAAAAAGTCAGATAAAAAGTGTCACGAGCGGGATTCGAACCCACGACCTTTGGCTAAATACGCCCCTGCTCTACCACTTGAGCTATCATGACTTCGAACCACTCGGACTTATCTCATCTAATACCTTACATAAAGATTAATTAATTGAAAAAAGTTATTTCGTCCACGAACTCTAATGGATTTCACGATAGCTGACTTCGATCTTCTCGGACACCAACCCTCCTCTTCCACCATCCGCTCGCTGTGAATCCAATCCTGATCACACGACATTTGAAAATGGAAGTAATTTGGACAATCAGACCACCAAATATAATGGATTTAATAAGTAAAAGAAGTATCACTAAACAGCTCTCCGTGGCCTCTTCATAAGAAGCTGAGAATCCAATCCTGATTATACGACATTTGAAAATGGCATAAAGAGGGAAAATTCGAACGGTTAGAGGTTGGAGGTGAAGAGTTGGTGTCCGGGAGGATCGAAGTCACGAGAGTTCAAGTGATCACCACCAGAAGTGGCGTATTTAGCCGAAGGTCGTGGGTTCGAATCCCGCTCGTGACACTGACATTTTATCTCAACCAATACATAAAGATTAATTAATTGGAACTAGATCCAATATTTGACAGCATTATTTTGTAGCGGTTTTATAGGTTTTCGTAGGTAAACGAAGAGGAGGTTTAATATATATTACTTTAGCATTTATTCGAAGATTTCTCAAATGTTTATATTCACACAGTGTAATAAAGTTACCAATTTGGTGTTACTTATGTTTTTCTCTAGTATTTGAATGTAATTTTAACCACTTAGACGCACTTTACCTTTATTACCTTACGTTTAATAATTAACTACAATAGGAGTTTTTAAATTAATTAAAAAATTAATTTTTAATTTAATCTGATCTTGCACACAATCGGCAGGAAGTAATGCTCATCAGTGTACATTTTCCTCCCAATCTATGTTTTACCTGGAAAACGTGTGTAAAACAATCATCATGTAAAGCTTTTATTCAAAGTTGTGAGTGCAATTAAAGTCATGGATGCAGAGAAGCTTAATAAAGGGTTCATACAATCCTAGAAAATACGCAGAATTTCCTTGTTTATACCCTGTTTTAATTAGACACGACTTTTGACTGATTTCGATCGAACTAAAATCGAAGAAACTGTTCCGAATGTCGGAAAAACCTTCATACTCTGTCCTTGGACTTTGAAGTTTTTGGGATTTTCATAGCTAGGTGCTGGACTTAAAAAAAACTAAATTGGACGCAATCTAGAGCGATACGTTATTTCTACGTATATCTTACTGGCACTCTCAACACGACACACAAGACTGACCCACCTACACAGAAAGCAAATACTTTGAACCCTGAAGATGATCTCAATAAAGATCGAAACGTTGGCGCGATAAAGAAAATGTTTTTCTAAAACCTACGTCACACCAGACGGCATCTCACGATCTCTAAATAATCGTTATTTCTACGGTTAAATAAATACATATTTTTTTAACGGCTTCATATTTTTAATGTGAGATATTTAACCTTCATAAAAAATTTATAACATTTCTTGACTCATGACCATCTATCATAAACTGAGATATTAAAAAAAACATAGAAGCAGTGCCATCAAAATCTTAAAAAAACTATATCAGATAGATTGACTTGCTTTGAATCAGCAGGTTTGAATGTACCCAATAGTTCTTGAGATATAAAAACGCTTTCAGTGTTAAAAAAAAAGATAGCGATTTTTCTTATTTATTCCAAATTCTCAGCAAGCTCATACAAAATCTGTCCAAATTTGGAACGGGGGACCTACGTTAACCTGGGAATCCGAGAAACGGTTAACTCGTATTGATCCGAAAATCAAAAATAGAACACCTCTGCAATGCACCACAAATAATTTTGCCCTCATCCGAATTCACCGAGATGTAGATGTCTTCAATAATTATTTAACAGTAACATTACTATTAATTATGATGTTCATGTATAAAAAAAGTTAGTTACGGAAAGTCGATCCTGTTTTAAAAAGATAAATTGACAGCACTAGGTAGGTGATCCATTGTGTCCCTTTGTTTTATATAAAAATTCGAAAGAAGAGGACTTTAATAAAGAGAAAGGACGTCAAGAAAAACAACATTTAACATGAAAAAAATGGGAACACATCTGCAGAAATACTAAGAGCAACAATAAAGTTGATAGCGCCCAGAGGTTATTACAGACTGTAATGACGGCACAAAAGCTTGCCATTTATTAAAAAGCAAACTTTTTCGTATACTTTATAACAAAAATAACCCACAACGATTTATTTTGCACTATTAACCTGTTGTATGTTACCGTTGACGATTTAACGAAAAATTGCAAAGAAGGGTGTTGCGATAAATTCCACATTTTCAATTCTTTTTCAATCAATTAGACAAGAAGCAGTAAATCAATACTTTAAATAAATACTTTTATTTAAAGTATACATAAAATAAATGTATAGATAATATAAATAATGTAATAATGTATATATAACATAAATAATGTAATAATAAATGTATATATATAATAAGTATACGTACATAAAATAAATACTTTTAAACCATTTTATAAGTATTAACAGTTTATGATTTTATCAAAGCTGACTATTCCAAAATAGCTTAACATATAAAATATTTAACAAAAAAAGTAAAACTAAGAAAATAAAACTGCAGGTAATGGACAAACATTGTGATGTAAAGTACGCATAAATAAATAAGAACCTCAAATGTAAAATCGAAAGTTTTATGACGTTTTTGTTGATTTCATCCTTATTTTTTGTCTTGGAATGATATCATATCTAAACTTTGTTGCCGTACTCTAAAAGTAGGACAATCCAGCTTTCCAACGGTTGTAATAAATCTTAAGTAAGGTATTGATCGAGATAAAAAAGTCAGTGTCTCGAGCGGGATTCGAACCCACGATCTTCGGCTAGATACGCCGCTGCTCTACCACTTGAGCTATCGTGACCTCGATCCACTCTGACACTAACCTCCCATCTCAACCTCACCTATTGAATTTTCCCTCCTTTTTACCATTTTTCAACTTTTTTTTATCTTCCCTTACTTAAAGATTAATTAATTGAAAACAATTTATTTGGTCAATCGGACCACGAAACCTAATCGGTTGTAATAAAGGTTGAATTGGATAAATCCCAGAATAAATAAGAATTTTTCGTGGAATCGGATACCGGAGAAAAAAAATTTCCCTGGCTGATCCAGCCTAAAAATTCATTATTTTTCGTTTGCGAAAAAAATTGTTTTTACTTATGTCCTTCTTTACAGGACGCGTCTTTCTGTTTTCGTAATTTTTCGATGTAAATATAATAGAAAAAAATATTTAAACTAATTTAAGCTCATTTTTAAAATATAGTTTTCTGCCTTTGTTGTGAATCTATTTTAAAATTACTGTATATCAGTAGATTTCTGTTTGTTTACCAAGGATATGAATATGTACATGAACAAAGATATGAATATGTATATGTACATATGTAGGATATGAATATGAATATGCGGGATTGTATTAAATTATGTTGGAAATATGCATTAGGATTCTTTACATAGTGGTGAAATCAGGTCGACCTGGAGATGAGTTCAGCCAGATAGAAACAGCGAAGTTAATCCGAAGTTAAGAACTTTACAGATATGGGACACGGATGTTCTATTAAATTCATATTTAGATATGAAACCTGAGACATGACTTGAATTATAACAAATCTAGTTCATTATATACTCTTAAAATTTCGGACTTATTTACCCTCGAAATTAAGTTTCGAATAGTTAAAGTCCCGGATGGAACTGCGGTAAGACGTTCTCAGGGCAATTTGACACATTGGGAAGACATTCAATTTTATCGCAATCTGTCTTTGTCCAAGAGGGTTTGGTATCAAGGTATTCCGGCTGTCCATTTTGTCCGGTGAAACATTAATCAATTAACTAAATGGTGCAGATTGGCTTTCCCTTCCACGCCATGTCAGACTAGTCAGGCACTACAGAAAACCTGCGGTTTCCGAATGTAATTACGGGAATAGTTTACGTTAATTGAAGCTGTTCTCTGATCCATTCCGCCACTCTTGGTATTACGAATTTATTAAACAAATACATAAACATATTCAGAGGAGGAACAAAGAATTAATTAATATGAAATACAAACATTATTTTTGAGATCTTGAGATGCGGTCTGGTTTTACGTAGTTGCAGAAAAATATTTTCTTTATTATGCCAACGTTTCGATCCTTATTGAGATCATCTTCAGAGCTCATCTCAGTAAAGATCGAAACGTTGGCACAATAAAGAAAATGTTTTTCTGAATCTACGTCATACCAGACCGTACCTCACTATCTCCAAATAATCATTAATTTACGGTCTCTTAACTCCACACTTAACCAAAATATAAAGGTGTTCTTAGTCGTTAGATGTTGCATTGATAGAATTCAGGTTAGAAGAGAGAACTGTGGTGCCATCTTAGGTCGTAATGATTGTGATGGGATGTTTGGAGTTGGAAGTTAAATGGCATATAGGACGAGACTAAGAATTCTCCCTTGTGAGAGACCGGCTTGCATTGATATGATAGCTCTAATAGAATTCCAGGATTAGCTAATAAGGGGTGTGTAGGAAGCTTTTAAATTTTTAATAGATACCTGGGTGCCGGACCATATCAAAAGCCTCGGCCACATACAGAAAAGCACCCAAGCTTTTATTTTTTCTCTAAAAAGAAAGAAATGGTGGCTCTAAAAGCTTGCTGGAACGTGGAATTATATGTGAGTCTAGGGTGGGATTTAAAACTTTTGTAGGATTTTAGACTTCACAGGAAGAAAGCTGACAGCTCTGTAAGAGAATGTGTGGTTGAGATAAGCTTTAAAAATGAGGATGACTACGGACTATAAAGATGATGATTCTACTGAAAATATAAAAAATATATGAAAAAATATATGCAGAGACACAAAATGTAGATGAAGGTAAATACAGTAATTTTTACTGTGATAATTTGTAGGAGGATGTTTGATGAATATTCTGTTCAAAACTATAATCTTTTGTAGGTAGTCGGTCAATATTGATCATAGTTTATCTTGTGTGGTAAGAATATTCTTCTTATTTTTCAATAAAATTCGTTTAAGGCATGTATGTCATTTTGTGTTGTTATATTTAATGATTAATGGTTCAACTTCAGGTTATATTCTGGTTTAGTTAATTTATATTGCATTAAAAAATATATGAAGTAGCAACAATTCAATTTTAAACTTATTTATTGCCACACAAAACAAGGAAAACCTAAAATTACATGTAGAATTATACATTCAGGAAAACTACGAACGGGATGAAATATAAGATTTTGCCGGAAAAGTCTGATTTTCATTGTGGTGTATGGATCTCCAAGTCAATATTATCGACCGCCGGCCATTCTCCGAAGAGAGACAAACAAACACATATGTTCCTGGTTAATAAATAATAAAAGGTCGAAGAAAGGAAGAGAGTTAAAGAAAAACAAGAGGTCCGTTTTGTTTTCTAACTCGTTTACTCTCGTCTAATCCTGCTTATCTCAAAGGCGAAACGCTTGCTGATATCCAACCCATGAATCAAGTAAGAGCGTGTGATTCAATTTAATCTGCACTGTTTTATTTATAAAAACCTTCGGAGAAGAGTGGACTATTAATGGCAAATTTAAAACCTCGTCTGGCTACGAAGTCGATTTGTTAACTTAAATTATTCAAGAGGGCTGATCGAAAGCTTAAATATAAAAACAACAGTTTGGATAAGAATATTTTATTATTTTGCAATCAAATTTTCAAATAAGAATATATAATCTATTTTTTTAGTTAATTTGAGTAGAAAAACAAAATTATAACAGCCTGCAAATCCGGCTATAAAAATGACCAATGAAACAAATACCCAAACTCGTTGTCATTATTCAAATGGATATCAATCTTTGTCCTTTTTCACTTATACAAATTGAAAGTTTTCTATGCAAATTGCGCAAAACAGAGGTGCGAAGGAAACACGTATGTGTTGCAGGACGCGTTTTATTGCCATTTCCATTCAAAACCGACCTTCGTGTCTGCTACGACGAAGGAATTTTGAACAAAAACCTCCAAACATTTACTGTTGAACAGATCGCAATGTCATTTTTTTAAATATTTATTTTTTTGCTACTAAAGATTCAAGGTCATTAATTGAATTTTATTTTGTTACTTTTGTACCTTATTGAAAACCTTCGAGGTCTGTCTTTTATTGACCCAGGGCTTCAAGCTAACTGCATTATGAATAAACTACTATTTCTTTACTACAATGGATCGTTCTAGAGGAAAATAAAATAAATTTTTGATACAACCTGAATTTCACTTTTCAAAACTAAGGAAAATAAATGAATTATTTACTACGAAATAATACTATTCACAACGTTGTTGCTACGAAGATTTCATTTTGTTTAATCGAGTGACATTGAGGTTAATTGAACTTTATAAAGCGCTTTATAAAAAGGTAGATAATAAATAATATAATCCATCGTTCTTGCACATGTCTTGAACCTAAAACATTATTAAATCATTAATCAAATAATATTTCTTGTGTGAAGCACTAGCCCGGATAAGGTTTAGCCACTTCAGTGAAACGACTCTCGCACGAACAGAAGTGGGCGAAAAGTCATGAGACAAGAGCTTGGATTTTTGGGGGAAAAGGGCATTTTCTTTCTACCTATCGAAAGACGTTACTTGACCCCCTACATAAAAATCATGAAGAAAATCTGCCAGGAAATAATCATGAAAACGTTATGCTTTAGGCGATCCTTGCTTGCACACAAAAGGACTTTCCAAAAGTTGCTTAACAAATCAGTAATTTGTCGAATGTACTTATAAAGGTTTAATAACAAAATTTTCCGTGCAACTGACTGCCGCACATTGTTTGTATCGGAATCAGTGCTTGTCTCACCCTACTTATAACCCAGTTCTTGGATTTTGATCTGTGAAACCGAAGGAGTAGATTCTTCACCAATAATTCATGCAGCACCTGATTTGTCTGAGATTTGCTCAAATATTTAGGGTTTTAGTGTAGTTTATTGTACTTAAACTCACCAACTTAATGGCATACGAATAAGGCAGTTCTTGATACTTCCTGCTTATATTTCTGATGTTGCACTTCATTTTTCGTATTGAATCAAAAGGAGTGGAATCTTCACTTAGGGTCCTTGAAAGGTGTAAATTCGTCGTCAATGCGCCAATTTAATCATTTTTTGGTTAATCATATCAAACAGAAATGGTTTTCACTCACCCTGCTGCCTTTACCAATTTGTAATATTTTCCGTAATTATTCTGTGGGTGTTGTCTCGCCATACTTATAAACCTGACGCAGCTGTAAGGTCATTGAAAAGGTGTAAATTCCTCTTCAATGAATATCATTGCGCCAATTTAATCATTTTTCTGGTTAATCACATCAAAGTTGGAATAAAAAAGGTTGTCTCTCACTCTGCCTATTTTTTACAATTTGTCCTATTTTTGCTTAATTATCATGCCTAGATTAGACTCACACGATTCAACCGTGGTCTCCCCAAAAATTTCTATTTTTAGCCGGGTCTTGTCCGGTTATCTTATTTCGCCCTGCTTATATCCCTGATACAGCGGTAAGGTTTTTATCCCTGAAAGGTTCATTCATAACCACTATCAAATCCGAGATCGTGATTCGTCGATTTATTCATATTTGTTATGGTTAATCACTTCAAGATCCTCAGGATTTTTGAAACGTCGAAAAAAGTGACAATCTCTTACCCTGCTTATAACCATGACGTCGCAAAATGTTTAAACATCGATTGAAAAAATTGTTTTTTTAACCTTTGTGAATTAATATTCCATTAGACAAACTGGTCGTATTTATTATAAATAATTATGGGCATGGATGAAATGTAATTTTATTTTCTTGGATAAATGCGAAAGTTCAAGTTGGAAATGTGCGCATACGTTCAATCGACCTGCGGTCATTTCAACTACATTGTAAAACCATAATTAAATTGTTAGCTCAACCTTTGTTTTCAGTAACAAAGAGAGGATGAGGAAATGTTAACAGTAAATAAATGAACTTTGACCTTTTTGAAATTCATCTTTTCACTATTCGGATGAGATTTACATTTTCATTGGTGAATTGTTCGAAGTAGGGGAGAAAGAGGTTGAATAATATGAAACGTGAGAGCGTTTATTGCCGGTTGGGAAAATTTTATTATTAGGAAAAATAACAACGTCCGACAAGTGAAGATAGCTAGGAATTGATCTATGCAGAACATACTCGAACAAAGCCAGAATGCGATTAACTCCCGCAACGGCAATTAAATTTTTTCCCGTTGCCACGCAAGGCGAATCGTGTGCGGGCCTCCCCGATGAAAAGCACGGCATTTCCAACTAAGAGAATTTTCCCTCACGAGAATCGATAAGAAAAAATTTCCCTTGGACGACTTTGTTATTTTAGTTCTCGACGGCACTCCTCTTCCCCTCGATAACCATTCTTCCATAAAACTACGCAGCGCTGCCCCAGCGGCTTTATATTTATAACCAGTTATAACCATACACGGGGTGAAGTGGTCATATGTGCATATAAAATGCTAAACGATCATCGGTCAAGGGTTTTCTGTGTTATACTGTTCTGTTATCAATTCATCGTGTACATTTCAGTTATTATCACATACAAATCTAGTTTTCATTTCTCTTATCCCTAGCACATTATGTATTAATCATTCCTCAATCTGCGATCCACTACTTCCCCTCCTAAGACGCTTATGTCATTTATTTATGCAGTTGTCATCAGTCATTCTCAATATAATCTTGTAGTCTAGTACATGATAGCTTATGATCTTCGCAATATTTACAACTGTTAGCTAAGATGTTTCGTATTGCATTCGCAATCGTACAAATTGATGTTGTAAGCCTGGGTATGATGACCTGCATCAACTGGCCTGTCAATACTTCCATCATCGCTTTACTTACATTAGATATCCTTTCTACGTTTAATTTTTATACAAAGTTTAGGAAGATGTTTGAAGTTATATTAGCCCGAGACACTAGAATAGAATATAGAATTCATACTATTTGACTGTAGTAGCAAATTGGGTTGGTCATCCATAGGTCATCCAACCCGCATTATCAGGTCTTTTTTTCCCTAATACAGAAACTGTGTAATGGGGCGTATATTTCTACATGTTCCCTTTTAAGATTACGTGTATTTTATAAAAAAATTAATTACTAAAAATATAGATAAATGTTTGTAAAAATTCTTTTTTAGATTAGAAAAGATTTTTGAAATCGCTGAATTTTTTTGGACAAAGACAGTGGATTTCTTTTTATTTGTAGCCATCCGAACTGCTAGCTGACATCAATCAGGGAAGTCAGACTTGTCATGAACCAATTCAAAATTAGTAAAGCTCCTGGGGAATTAAAAATCTTCCCAGAAAATCCATCTTATTCTTAACTATCATTTTAAACCATATGTTTATGCTTGCACACTTCCCAAACTTATGGACAACAGCTAAAGTTATTGCTATTCCCAAAACAGGGAAAGGTCATATTAATTCTTCTAATTACCGTCCAATCATTGCTAAATATTCTGTCGAAGATAGCCGAAAAAATAATCCTAACTAGACTTTTGCAATTTTCAAACGCATACAACATTGTACCCCTGCCAATTTGCTTCAGGCAAAACCATTCTACAGTTTTACAACTTGCTAGAATCACTGACATGATCTTTGACAGCTTTAATAAGAAAAAACACGTTGGTATGGTCCTGATTGATTTTGAAAAAGCTTTTGATAGTGTTTGGTACACAAGAGGCTACTCTATAAATTACAACTAAACAGCTTTCCTAAATATCTCATACATCTCGTAGGCAACTACTTAACAAATAGATTTTTTATGTCAATATCGATTAATCAAATTCAAGTATGAAAAAAATTACAGCTGATGTTCCACAAGGTTCCGTTCTCGGCCCTACACTTTTGAACTTATTCATTGCAGGCATTTGTAAAATTAACAATAATGTTGAACTTGCACTATTGACTGATGATACGGCATTCATAAAATCATCCAACAGAATTGACCCTATAGCTAAAGATTTGAGTGAAGTTGTTAAATGTTTCAATTATTTTAATAAATGGAACATCCGTCCAAATACATTTAAAACCGAAGCTATACTTTTTACCAGAAAAAGACCTGATATTAATAATTTTGTCAAAATCAATAGCTATCCAAGAATGTCAAGTTTCGGGGAGTCTATGTCGACCAAAAACTTAACTGCACTTATGAAATGTTCGAAAACTGCAAAGGTTATACAAAGCTTGTTTCCTATTTTTAATAAAACTTCGAAGTTAAGCATTAATAGTAAAAAGCTCATCTTTAATCTTTACGTAAGGCCTGTTCTAACATATGCTGCTTCAGTCTGGTCGAACACATGTGCTACCAATTACAAATATATGCAGACCGTTCAAAACATAGCCCTAAGGATTATCGGTAACTGTAAAACATGGACGCGAATAGACTACATGCATTGCCCATTACATATTCCTAGTATAACAACCCACGCTTTTAACCAAACCTTGAGCTTTGTCTCCAAAAGCAAGAAGAGATCAATAGAATCAATCGTTCAAATTAATTGGCGTTATAATTTGAGGATGATCGGCATTATCTGGAATGTCAACAGGTCCATCATCACTGGAATGCCGTTTTGCTCATACTTTCCATATAATTTACTCCTGATTACACAGATTTGTTCGCTTTTACCTCAAGCTTTAGTGTAACGTTGCAGTTATGGCGTGTTGAATAATATGGCAAGTGAAGTCGTTATGTTATGCTGTTATGCTTGGGTGTTGCACGTCTGGACCCACCTTGTACAATAAAAATATTGTATCGTCACAGTAGATAATCCCCGAAATAAAGTTCGATTAAAATGTATAGACTAAGAACTTTTTTTTGCCCTGGGGAAGAAATAAATCTTCGCCCTTTTATAAGTTCGCCAGCAGCTGAAATGTGTTTCACTTAATCCCGTCCTTTTTCGGTTTTTGAATCGACGTGAGCTTCAGAATACCTGGGACCGTTATCGCCAGGTGGGGTCGTCCGATATTCAAAAATCAAGTCCCCCGTTCTCTCCATAAGAAAACGGGCAGATGTGCGCATCTTAGCCGCAAAAAGTCTTCGTCTTTGTACGATGCGCAACAGGGGAATGAGGCAGGTGAAACCCAGGTGACAGGGGGGTGCTTTGGAGAGCACGAGTCCCATTGTTGCGTCGCGTGCCCCGAAAAACCACCCCCTCGTCATCGCCACCCTAGCCACTTTTAATCCGACTACAAAGGAAATTCCCGGTGAAGCCAAGGAGACGAGTATTGTCCTAGGCGGGACACGTGCACTCGGATCGCCTTCACAGGCTGGAACCGACCCGGAAACAACAAAAGGCTACCTTCCCCGGTATCCCCGATAAATTATGTAATAAAAAATACCCCTGGCAAACATCATTGTGTGCAATTGTAGTCTCAAACCTATAAATAAAACTGAGATTTGAATATGCTCCATGTTTGTAACTTTACAATTTATTTGTTACTTAGAAATTCAAGTAGTTTTTACCGTTTTAGAATTCATATAGAGGGTAGATTAAAATTGGTTGAGGCTATTAGAGAATATATCTTACAAAAAGCTCAAAACATGTGCATCAGATAAATCCTTCATTTAAATAATAAAATATATATATAATTAACACAAACAAAGAAATAATTAAAACAAAAACTCATTACATATTCAATCACGTTAAACTACAGAGCAGAATACAAAATTATTCAGAAATCGTGAGATGCTGTCTGGTGTGATGTAGGTTTCAGAAAGACATTTTCTTTATCGTGCCACGTTTCGAGCTTTATTGAGATCATCTTCAGGGCTTAAAGTGTTGGACTCTCTCTCAACACGACACGCAAGAATGGCACACTTACGCAAAAAACAAATACTTTTAGCCCTGAAGATGATCTCAATATAGCTCAGCTCGAAACGTTGGCACGATAAAGAAAATGTCTTTCTGAAACCTACATCACACCAGACCGCATCTTACGATTTCTCAATAACTATCGATTAACGGTCACTAATTACCACACAAGAATATACAATATCAGAACAAGTCCCATCTTATAGCATTAAATTCCAAAACACAGAGTCAAAACTCAAAATAATTACTTCAAAATGAAAGCCAACACCATACCAAAACACGATTTACAAATTAAAAATACAAAATAGTTCAAAATGAAACATAAAGGATGCTTGTCAAATAAATCTATTCAAATTTGCAATTTAAAATTTCCATATTAACTCATCAGTATTATTGTGGTTAGTATCGTTTATTGTTGTAATATGTTGATATAAAATTCGCCGTTATTATATTGTTCAAAACATACGTTTATGATAAAATTTGATAGTTATGCATTTCAATTCATTTAATTAGGCATTATTATATTGTTCAAAACACACATCGATGATAACATTTTCAAATTATGCATTTAAATTCATTAATCATTATCAGTATTTACTAGTTTCTAAAATATTAAATTTATAATATATTATTGATAATATATTATATATTATTTATATATATAATTCATTGTATAATATTTATATATCTTATTTATTTATAATATATTAAATTTATATTTACTTGTATTTTACTGTAAGATCATTGCGACAACAAACAGAAAAAAATTTGTGATCATTTCCGTAACTAAATACATCTTTCGTTCAATTATTCTCTTTGTCAGTGTAACTCACTCTCTCTCTCTCCCTCCCTCTTTCTCTTTCTCTCGCTCTCTCTCTTTCTCTCCCTCTCTCTTTCTCTCTCTCTCTCTCTCTCTTTCTCCCTGTTTCTCTTTCTCTCGCTCTCTCTCTTTTTCTCTTTCTCTCTCTCTCTCTCTCTCTCTCTCTCTCTCTCTCTCTCTCTCTCTCTCTCTCTNGTTATTTATGCGCGTCAATCCCACCCTCGGGTAACAGGATGTCTTCATATTACGTCCGATATTGATATAATTGAAAAAATAATAATAAAGAGTAGAGAGGGAGAGAGAGAGAGAGAGAGAGAGAGAGAGAGAGAGAGAGAGAGAGACAGACAGACAGACAGACAGACAGGCTGCCAGAATAGTTTCGTTAATTTAAAGACTGCTTGAATCCTTAAATACTCCAAGTTTCTACTCCGTTAACAAAACAAAAAAAAAAGTTTTGGATATTCTTCCACCAGTATGTCCCGATGTCATATTACCTTGTAAGTTTTGCAACAACAAATTGGATGTTTACCCAAAGAATATCAACTTTATTTTATTTTTCAAGTAAGATTAAAACTCTTTTCACTTTAGACATTTCTTCTCTTATTCCTTGTTATGTTGCTTATCTGGATGTTTTCCATTCGATTCTGTTTCCACGAGAATGTTTCTTTATTGACGTTGGGTACGTGACAGATAAATACATCAAAAATGATTTTTTTTAAAATCAGATAGTCTACACATCATATTACCATTTCAGGTATTTCAGGTTAGGGATGGTTGGTTTGGTTGAATTTGGTTATTTTAGACTTCAGGGACTTGAGTTATTTCCTTCAACATTCCGGGTAAAGAAAATTATATGCGACTGATGGGGAAAATGGTAGGGGTGAAATAGTTGGCAAACTAGCAAAGTAGGAGAAAGACTTAATCATTTAACCTGAATTATTGCTAAGCACATCGCAATGTCTGCTAAATTGCAACTGAGTATGCAAAAGTAGATGGAGAAAAACAAAACCTAACAATGAATACAAATATATGGCCTGAGACGATCAAAAACATACATTTCAGTCTCAAATAGGAAGCTAAAAGAAACTTCTGTAACTAACATACAAGTAAACCTAATTTTAACGGACCAGTCATTAAGGGAAATATGTAAAAGTGTTGTATTAATAAAAATCTGAAATTTATTTTATAGGTCTCTAGAATTTTCAAAATTTCTTTGTCTCCACGTTCATAACATTTTTGTATTTTATCCAATTTCAACGTTCTTACAATCCCATTATACTTAGTGGTCTATTGACCAAATTACTTCTTTCAATAAATTAATCTTTTTACGTAAGGTTTCTGGTTGAAATGAAAAAGTTAGCGTCACGAGCGGGATTCGAACCCACGACCTTCTGCTCAATACGTCGCTGCTCTTGAAATCGTTGGAAAGCGGAATATCTTCTCTTGATGCTTATTTGAACAGCTTTTAGGTTTTTTTAAAATAGATGAATAAAGTTGAAATCAACAAAAACTTAGACGTTTTGTTTTATTTCTCCGTTTCTAATTTATTTACAATAGCCAAGTTTATGCTATGACGTATACTTTACAAATTTCCAAACCCGTCTATTGTTTCCAAAGTATAAGTAGGGTCGGTTCAAATTTATTAACGTTTCGGGAGGAAAAATCACGACAGGGTTTTGTGAAAGAAAACGTCCTTTAATTTTCCTAAAAATTTACATTCAAGGGCCTGTTAAGATGTGAAAAACGTCTATGTCATGTAACAAAAAAGGAAAAAAGGATAAACAAATAAATTTTATGTCTTTTTATTTCTTTTAAAAGACGAGTCTGTATTTATTTTGATCACCATTTCAATGAAACTTTTTTGGTGATACTAGATCGAAAAATATTAGAAACAGGAGCCTGAAAAACGATTAATTAATTTCTTTAACTTTTATTTTCCTTATTTGAGGAGCATGTATGCGTTGTGATATATCAGTCAATTTTTTCCTTTTTTAATCGGCGATAAGAAAATAATGAGCAGTATTGTTTAAGCACCCTATAATTGCCCTAAATACTAATTTCCAAAGAAAAAATAAAATAAAATACAGATTAGCAATGTTGGGCTGGATCAGCCGACGGCAATTTCTTTCTCAGATGTCCGGTGTTCAATTAAAAAAAAAAACCTTATCACAATCTTTTTACTTTCAGAAATATCAACCACATCACGATTTTATTGCATTATAAGCGAAAAATATGACTCAAACGTTTGATTTTTACCACCAATTTTAATTTATTTACGGAGGCGATAGGAACTCATGGCATTACGTCGAGAAAAATTTATTTTCTATTTTTCCAAAAATTTGTAATCGGTGAATTTCAGGGGTTTAAAATACGAAAAGAAATTGGGGGTCTTGTAAAAATAATATTTTAACCTACTTTGCTATGACTTATTTGGCAGCTAGCTGTACCATAGTCGGCCTAGCTTATTCGGGGATATTGACATACCGTACATAATTTTGGAATTGAAACAGAGTAGATTTATTTTTTTAAATTAATTTTTTAAATCGGTGATCCCATGTAAGACAAAACTTTCGGACCCTTTCAAAATTAACATAGCTAAAAAACATATTGTACACTTTAGGCCGGTTGCAACTAGGACACACAACAAGGAAATTTTTAAATCTTACACTACTTACCTTGATTTGGGTGCAATAAAGGGGCCTTTTTTACAATAGGTATAATATTGGTAGCAACAGTTTAAAATACTTAACAAAAAATCCATATAATTAATGTTAATATAAATTTTCAAAGCTCCGTACACCTAGCCTACCTTATAAATTATTATGACACTTCTTTCGATTCTTTTGATATTAAGTATACAGGGTGTCATTTTTAGATGGGCAGATTGAATTTGTCTTGAACCAATGAAGCTATAAAAAATACATATTTAATATTTTTTAGCCTATTTTCAAATGTTTACCTTTTTTGGAGAAAAATTGAACAGGGTACCTCAGCCCCAGTTTAACTTCAAAATTTCAAACACGACCCTATACATCCTGACACAGCATATTAAAGGATTGTTACGCTGAAAACAGAAAAAGAAACCTCCATCGTAATTTTTACGAGGAGCTCAATATTTTAATGCATATTTAGTTGGAAGGATTTTAAGTTTTTCAAAAAATAAAATTACACATGTACTCCAATCATAAAATTTTAGGCCGTATCGCTCTCATCTTGTCCATGGACTTCGGGACTCTGATTACGGCAGAAGTCTAACGATCCTCGCACAAATGTAGATGTAGGAGACTGAAGAAAGCGTTCTTCAGTCATCCTAAGGACTGATGAATCCAAGTTCACTTCTAATGGCAAACCGTTTGAATGTTCGAACATGGGCAGAAGAAAATCCGAGAATTGTGTACTCTTGTCATCATTTGGAGGTTCACAGTATCAACATTTGGTATAGACTTCTCGGAAAACAATTAATTGAGCCTTGTTTATACGAAAATAATTTAGCTCAGTTCCTCAATTTTTTGAAGTTTTACCAACACTATTAGATGATTTTCTTCACAATGACAAAGAATGATTCCCCAGCTTTATGGATGCCCAGCAAATAATTCTTTGGAGGTGAGACGTTATTTGAATCGTCACTTCCGGCATAGGTGGATGGGACTTCATGGCCCGATGTGTTGGCCTCCTCTGTTACCAGATTTAACTCCTCTTGACTACTTTCTGTAGGGCCATTTCAAAAACAAACTGTAGGCAAAAATCATAACCCAGCAACCTCAGTTGAAGAACTGCTGCAAAAAATACTCTTCAACAACGACTAAGAACGAATCTCCATCTCTGGATGCCCCGCACACAGTACTTTGCAGATGAGACGTTACATAAATCATCACTTCCTGGATAGGACCTCATCGTCCGATCTGACAGCCTTCTCGGTCACTGTATTGAACTCCACATTACTATGTGAAGAATAAAAAATATCTACGCCAATCTTAACCAGCAACCTCAGTTGAAGAACTGCGGCAAATGAAAGAAAATGCTTGTCAATCCACCTCCCCTGACTTTATCGCTCCGAGCACCGGAAGAAAAATCCAAAACCCTTCCAACCAAACATACAGTAAAATCTTTTCAATTAATTATTCTTGGAAGTTGGTGTCCGAGTGGATCGAAGTCACGATAGCTCAAGTTGGTGGGTTCGAGCCCCGCTCGTGACACTGACTTTTTTATCTCAACCAAAACATTAATTAAAGATTAATTAATTGAAAAAAAATTATTTGGTCAATTGGACCATGAAACCTAATAGACACAGTAAAATATTAAATTCACTAATTTCGTGGTCCGCTTGACTAATTAATATATCACAATTAATTAAGGTTTTTAGTTGAAATAAAAAAGGCAGTGGCACGAGCGGGATTCGAACCCACGATGTTCGGCTAGATACGCCGCTGCTCTACCACTTGAGCTATCCATGGCCATTTCATTTGTCGCCGAGAATCCAATCCGATTGATTACATGACATTTGAAAAATGGCAAAAAGGAGGGAAAACTCAAAAGGTGGGGTTGAGATATGAAGTTGATGTCCGAGTGGATCGAGGTCACGATAGCTCAGGTCGTAGACCAGCGGCGTATCTAGCCGAAGATCGTGGGTTCGAATCCCGCTCGTGCCATTGACTTTTTTATCTCAACTAAATCCTTAATTAATTGTGGTAAAATATTAAGCTCCTTGTCGAAATTACGCTGCCGGTTTCTTTTTGTCATACCTCTGTCACTATCTGACCAATTTTAAATCGGATTGCACCATTGTTTTCAGCGTAAAAAATCCTTTAAAATGTTGCGTCTGGATGTATTGAGTCGTATTTGAAATTTTGAAGTTGAACTGATTCTGATGTACCCAGCATAATTTTTCTCCACAAAAGGTAAATTTGAAACTAGACTAAAAAATATTAAACACGTATTTATTTTATTTCTATTTTTATTTTTTTATTGCAACATTGATTCAAGAGAAATTCAGCCGAGCCATCTAAAAAAGGACACCCTGTATAAAATATGCATAATTTTTGTCGATTCACTTTAGGGTAAGATAAACTCTGGTTTATAAGTCTGATCGTTTTATAACGATTCGATTTGAAAATAAAAGGTATAAGAATGTTGGACCAGCGATAATATGACCCAGTGATCAGCAGTCTCTTTGAAAATGCGCTGTCACCGCTTTGACCAGTACTGCCACAGAGCCCGCATATCCCTCTTGTTTTAATTTAAACATTATTTCCACTTATTTTTATTATTTTTTTAAGATATAGACCCATGCTGGTAACCTGGTGAAACATGGCGGCCAAATTAGATACGATCGAATTCTGTTCAAGTATAAAATGTTCCTATTGAAAAACATCAAGACGTTACGCATAAAATATGTATAATTTATGAGCGAATTATAAACCCTGAGCGTCGCGTTCAACTTACCCTTTCGTCTGATTACTCGCAACATAAAAGAGATTATTTTGCCCGACGTTTGTTGTAATTTTTAGGTTCTGTTATAAGAATAAAAACTGTTTTAAACGGATCTCGAAGCTTCTTGACGTTGGAAACATATTTTGTATAATTTATGGTCGACAGTTGCACCCCAGGGTAACAGACTGTCTGAGTAATACGACTAACTTTTACGCGCTGTTTAACTAATTTGCCGTTTTATATATTTATTATGCATATTATTAGTAAACCTTGGTACATGTTTGTTATTGTAATTTCAACTTAATATTGTTTCATACCTGTTTTTATTTTCTTACAAGTATTACCCATTAACGACAAACTTGTAATTTACATGTTGAATTGTAATTAAGAGTGCTAAAATTTATTAACATTCGTTAAGCAAATATTGTTTAATATTGTCCTGTACTTTCAAAATTTGTTCAATGACATCTTTTTTGAACATCCAATTTGAATAATTTTTCACGTTTTGTCCGATTCCTTTTTCAACTTTTTAAGTTTTTTTATTTGCCGACAAACCGTATAATATTGAGATGAGTTTTTCTTTTTTCTAATTGTAAATGCGGTCTGGCGTCACCTCCAGTTGTATGACCTGCACCGCATGAACAAGGCGAACCGTTGGCCCGTGAAGACCGGCACTGGATTTGCAATTATGCTTGACTAAAAATTCGTTGAAAAATAAAAACAACGTCCAATCTGGTGAAATTATACTAAAAACGATAGCGATCCAACTATAAATATATATAATTTTTTGAAAATTGTTCTATTTTTCTTTTAATGACGTCTGCAGCAGATTTGTCTCCCAAGTCAAAAAGAACAATAAAATAACACAATTTAAAGTTTGCATAAACAAAATCCATTTGCCAAATAAACTTTACTTAATAGAAGAAACTAGAGGGAAAAACACCACTTTCTCTTCGTAAAACTTGAGACGATGATAAGCGTGATAGTATTAAGTTTATAAATGAGTGCAAACTTTGTATTAAAATTTGTTTTAAATGTTCAGTAAGTTTAGCTCGCTGACTTGAAAAAATTAAGAATTTTTTAACAAGAATACAAAATTATCTATAGACGAAAGATTTTCGTCAAGTTTCCTTGGCAGCTGGTGTAGACGTTTTTGATTTGCACTTCTGATAATTAAAGATTCTTTAAACTATATTTGAAAAGTTTTCCTATTAAGGGTTTATCGCCACAAACTGTTTTTTCCTAGGAAGAAAGAACTTTAAAAAGTTATAGTAGTTGATAACAACTCTCGTATAAATTAATACGTGATGACTATGATCATGGTCCGCTTTGTGTCGCTGTCTTCAGCCCGTTTTACCTTCCATTACTGTCAACACTTTTACAAACAGTGCATCTTGAAAACAATTTGAAACTATAAGTCTAATGAAGTAATTAACTATCTAACTATGTCTAATAAATTAACATTTTTAACCAAATTTAAAGAAATAAATAAAATTAAGTAGTTTATGGTTTACATTTTTGCTTAGTTAATAGTGAAAAAGGGTTAGATGTATTGTAAAATTGTAACAAAAATAAAATCATTATATTTTTCTTACTCTTGTACGGTAAATAATAAAATTTTTGAACTGATTGGCACTGATCACGTTACAGGTCAGTCTACACTGCCCATCGACCACGTGATTTTTGCAGGCAAAATCGCCAACTTTGGAAATTCATATTTTCTCAGCCTTTGAAGTCACAGACCTGACCAGAAAGAAAAAAATTTTCACACTCTCTCTCTCCCAATTTTCATGAATGTAGAAATTTTGTACCGTCATGTTTTCTCAAATGTTACCCTCTACAGCTTTTATTCCGAGAACTTTTTCAAAAACTGAACAGGGAAGAGAGTGTTTTTACTTTGACCTTTTGGGATGTGGAATGCTCCTGCTGTCGAGAGCCACTTGTTTACCTCATCACGGAAATTCAACTTTTCCTTCCCATTTCACAGGTGGCTTCCAATAACGCATTAAAACAGTAGGTTTATGTATATTGTTTCAATGCGTTATTGCAAGCCAAACTGCCACGATACCTGTGAAATTGGAAGAAAAAGTTTTTTTTTTTTTTTTAATTTATTTATTTATTTATTGGCCTTATGATCTTGCATATTAGCCATGGTACGAATTCTTGTGTGTTCAAATTGGGTGTTATCGGGAAAAAAGGGGGAGGGGCGACGGTGGGAATCGAACCCGCGACCGCGGCTTGGAAGAAAAAGTTGAATTTCCTAATTTGCTATCGACAGTAGAAGCTTTCCACATCCCAAAAGTTCAAAGTAAGGATTGTCTCTTCAGTGTTCAGTTTTTTTAAAAAGTTCTCGGAGTAAAAGCTGTAGAGCATAAAATTTGAGAAAACAATATGGTACAAAATTTATACATTCATGAAAATCGAAAGAGAGAGTGTTGCCGGTTTTTTCTCATGTGCACCTAAAAAACCCACGTCCCAAAAACCGCGAATAACTCGAAAACGGTTGAGAAATCGGGTAAAGTGTAAGATGAGCTTTTTAAAATTCCCTATCGATTGCTATAGCCTCTCCAGGACAATTTCCTGGCCCCACAGGTCAATTTTAAGTTTTTGTAAACAGTGCAAAAGTTAACATGCTAATTACTAAAGCTAGGACAACATTCAGAGTAAAATTTCATAAAAATAAGACCTACCCGCAGGTCTATGACTTAAAAGGATGAGAATATATGCGTTTCCAAAGTTGGCATTTTTTATGGGCAGTGTATTTTCCTTTGCTTCTGTTTCACTCATGCGATTTTAGGCTTCACACACTGATGGTGAAACCTTTGGGAAATTAAGTACATATTGTGTTCACAGCTCATTAGTAGGTGCAAATTCGTTCAAATTCATCATATCTGTAATAATTACAGAACAAAGAACGTTTTACTTAAGCTTTAGAACATGGTAAAAGTTCATTTTCTAACGTATTTTGCGTTTTGTTTACTTAACGCTGCAATCAAATTTAAAAAACAGATGATTCTCATAGGTTATTCTATTATTAATGCTCTTTCTATTCATCTAATATTTTCTATATAAAGTCTTGGTTGAGATAAAAAAGTCACTGTCAGGAACGAGATTCGAACCCACGACCTTCGGCTAAATACGCTGTTCCTCTACCATTGAACTAGAGTAGCGGCGTATTTAGCCGAAGGTCGTGGGTTCGAATCCCGCTGGTGACACTGACTTTTTTATCTCAACCAAGACATTATATAAAAAGAATAATTAATTGAAAGAATTAACTTGGTCAATTGACTACTAAAATGTAAAGTGAGAATCATTTTAATGAGATATGATAGGTTAATGGAAAAAAGTTGTGAGAGGTTGAAGTTGAAGTGAACGAAAAGTGAAATATTTCAAATAAAATTATGGATAATCAAATTTTGGACAATTGAGACTTTTTATTACAATTTGACATGTAGGATTATCTCCTGACGTTATGACATCTGTTCGCTGGACATCCTGGATATTCGTAAACCATCGAGAATTGACCGACCAGAGTTCATGCACTCGCAGGTCACTAATACCACCAAAATTCCACTGTAATTGTAACTTTTTAAAACGTTTTCATTGCCTATAAGTCAAATCCAAGTTTTAAACAGTTTGACCTTTTGAAAAACCCGTTAATTCAATACCTTTTGGCCTTAAATTACAAAACGACGTTCAAGATCGATACCTCTGCCACCTCTAACAACAGTTTCGCCTAATTTATTCTTCGATAAACCGTGTTTGCAGGAGCTTGTTTAGGTCCGTGTAATCTGCCCTTGACCTCGGTCTTTTCGTCTGATAAGCGACAACGGTGGATTAACAATCCGCGTGGTGGTTTAAACGGAAAAAGTAACGAAGTTGCAACGTTCGCGTGTCCGTGCTCGCGTGTGACGCCGTTGTCGGCCTACTAAAGGTCACACAACACTAGATGCGGTCACTTTCATAAGATAAAACTACGTGGTTTTTTATTTATAGCCTTACTAATTCCCAGCTTCATAATTATTATGTTTAAAGTCGGACAAATTGATCGTTATACAAAGTGTATCCTGTTGCTTTTGTCGTGATTATTTTTTTTATAAGGGCGGGACAAGTGCATGTTGTCTGGTTGTGTTTGTTTAGACCTTCTGCTCCGGGAGTTATCACTATAATAATAAGCAAAAAACTGGATTATGGATGATAAGAACAATTCAGATAAATTCTGCAAAGCTCTTTGTATCATTTATCCATCTTGTTCTTGGGCTTCCTTCTATATTTACTATTGGCGAACCAATTCGAGATCTTTACCTTTCATCCGAGAATCGTGTAACCTGCACACTTCCAATTTCGATTTTGATGTAGTATGAAAGTCTTGGCGTCTGGTTTTTCCTCCAGTGTTTTGTCTCTTTGCAGAACTTTCATTGTACAAGATGATGATGCGATTCCACTTTTCTTAAATGTCTTAAGATGTCTCCAACCCTTTACCATTCCATCATTTTCTTTAGTCATGTAATGATTTTTTGGTAGTACTTTCTGGTGATTTCATTGCAGGTAAAAAGGTCAAACATCAGCAGCAAATTAAAGGGATTATACTTAATATATAAGTAATATACTTATATATTATTTATAATGTTAATATACTTATATTTAATACGGGTCCGACTCGGAGAATCAATCAAAGTTATATAAATATCGATCATCAACAGTAAAATATCAGTAACCAGTTTGGTGGTATTAATGTCAAAATAAAATATGTATAAATATAATAGTTCCTTTATACCTGATTCGACTCGGAAGATCTGTTTATCAAATATGTATTAATCGTAAATCGTTTAAAATCACTGTTCTTGATCATTAAAAATAAAATTATACACATAAAATATCGAACATTCTTACGTTAATATTAATGTACAAGTTACTTTCCAACTGATAGGATCCGGCCCGGGGGACCAATCAATACACAGGGTGTATCAACTTCCATAGTATACCCATTTAATTCGAAAACGATTAACTTTAGCAAAAAATGGTCTTGTACAAACTCCCATGTAATTTTGGCTAGGAATAGCGTGGTGGTAACAGATTTAACGTAACTTTCTCATTTAGCTGGGAAATTACGCTAACATTGTTATTTTACATGAGACTGACATATTTTTATTGTACAATTCTATTCTAGAGCTTATTTTGTGATACTTTTACTGAAAGGAAAATTTTGCTAGCGTTGACCATTTGCTTTTTGTAACAAGATGGCCCACCCCCTTTATTTCGAAAACGAATAACTTAAGCAAAAAATGATCTTACACAAATCCTAAGTTAATATTGGCTAGGAATCGCTTGGTAGTAACAGATTTAACATAACTTTCTCATCTATCTGGGAAATGACACAAACTTTATTAATTTAATTAATTAATTTTTAATTATGGTTTTGGTCGAGGTAAAAATGTCAGTGTCACAAGCGGGATGGTCGGGTTTCCAGGCGACATATAGTCAGCACAACCTTGAGCACTAAATTCACTAATTTCGTGGTCCGCTTGACCAATTAATAATTTACAATTAAGGTTTTTAGTTGAGATGAAAAAAAGTCAGTGTCACAAGCGGGATTCGAACCCACGATCTTCGGCTAAATACGCCGCTGCTCTACCACCTGAGCTATCGTGACCTTGATCCACTCGGACTCAACTCCCCATCTCAACCCCACCTTATGAGTTTTCCCTATTTTTCACTTGAGCACTAATGCTAATTTTTTTCCCACCATTATTTCAAATTTATGTTTAACCTTTTATTGTTTTTTCGTCGTTTCATCGCTTCTGTAATTTGCTTTTTCGACAAAAGTCAACGCTATAGAACCATTTTTTTAATGGTATACAGTCAAAAATCGTGTTAAGAGTAAAAGCAAAAAACATACTTACCGACATACTTACAAATGGTTTTTTTTTCTTCAAAAACACCGGTACCCTGAGGGTTTATATGACCTCTGCTGTTGCGAACCCTAGTTAAAAATAAAATAAAATAAAAATAAATTCATTAATTTCGTGGTCCGCTTGACCAATTAATATATTGCAATTAATTAAGGTTTTTAGTTGAGATAAAAAAAGTCAATGGCACGAGCGGGATTTGAAAAATGGCAAAACGGGGGGAAAATTCAAAAGGTGCGGTTGAGATGGGAAGTTGGTGCCCGAGTGGATCGAGGTCACGATAGCTCAAGTGGTAGAGCAGCGGCGTATCAAGCCGAAGATCGTGGGTTCGAATCCCGCTCGTGCCATTGACTTTTTTATTTCAACTAAAGACCTTAATTAATTGTAATAAATAAATAAAAATAAATGTCAGAAATCAAGGCCTATCAGCGACTACACGAGCACACCCTGTGGCTCCTTGTAGTTCATGCTCAATTAAAATTTGTTTTTTAGTTAATTCCTCTTTTGCTTACAATAATCAAAGTAATTAGTTTGTTATTTTAGAAAATTAGGATAGTGTGTTATTTAAGAAGTGATAGAAGTCTGCGCCTTTCCACTCCATGCTTATACCCTGGAGTCGCACTTTCTTGTTTAGGGCGATCTTCTCATTTTTTATAGATTACAAAACGTTATGTCGATCCCCTTCAAAATTGCAACACGAACTAATATATTATAGGCAGTATATCGCTTGATATTGCAACCCCCTTATCAAACTGTAGTTATCGAAGTGGAATGTGGCCGAAACAGGAAGCCCTCTCACCCCGGCGTAATGATAACGAAATAAATCAAGTCAATATGCGAGGACACGCCTGCCAAACATTGCATGAATCACACTTATCTCTCTGTAACAAACTCGCATGATTAATTTGTTACAGCGGAGGCTTTTTCGTTTGGTAACAGTAGCTGGAAGACAATTGCATCACAAATAATGTTTTGGACGGAATATGTTCAATATTGTCTCAGGTCCTGATTGATTTTCTCAGATCCGATATCACGTGGATATAAAGCAAAAAAAGTTCTTTGTTGGAAGATACAGGGTCGGAACAGGCAAGGGGCCGGTTCCAGGCTCAGGTAAAGACCATCTGAATGGGAAAGTCCCGGGGGACTCACAATGGGGAACCACCTGGTCTCAATGCAGGTGCTCCCTTCAATAACAGGTCAATATCCTGTCCCCGGTATACCCGTGAAACTGGGCGTTTTAAAGATGCTATAGCTCCTCTTTTTAATTAAAGATCTTTACAGAGCAGAGAGGAAAAATTATAAAAATGCTTTGTATTAACAAAATCTATGTACTTTTTATCATATAATTACAATTTATGTAATTATATATGTAACAATATGAATGTGATAATGTTACAAACATTGTCAATCAAAAATTGAGTTTTTATTACACAGACGTCAATTGTTGACATTTCGTCGTTTCCCATTACCGAAATATACTGATTTTCTCCTTTTCTTTTTAATCATATTTTATAGCAGAAAAGGTGGCAGAGCTTTAACCATAAAACGCGAAATCCGGGTGGTTATGTGTAAAATCTCTCTCGGGGAAATTTGCATTGCGGCCTTTCTTGCTCCTCACCCCCGGCATGAGCAGTAGGGTCACGTAGCGAAGGGTGGTTCATTCGGATTAGCAATTTTTGAACTACCCTCATTCCGAGCCTCTTTGTTTTACCCTCCTCGTCTGCGGTAATTAAATGATAGTGGCCTCGAGCTGTACACACAACGGGCAATCGACTGGGGTTGGACACTCTGCCTTTCCCTACTTCCTACCAGCTACAGAGAAACTCCATTCACTATATTCTAACAACTTTTAGCAGGTTCAGGCCGTTAAAAGTGAATTTTTTACATGTAAGTTTGGTTGTACATTATATCTATATAAACTATAGTTTATATATATATATACGTGGATATAAAAGTGATATCCACGTAGAAAGATATGTTCTTAATGTTTATTGACCTAGCGTGAACACAGGAAAATAGTTACTCAAAAAGTCTTGAAATTATTGGAACACTGTGCTAGTTTTATTTAGTTAGTTGGATGAACAAAAATACATAACTGAACAAGGATTAATCATAAAACAAAAATTTAAAAAATCTTCCCAAGTCGAAATACTGTCAATGCAATCATAGGGTCTCTACTTCTCCAAAACTTGTTAGTTGGAATCTGATTGTCGACTTAATTTCATGATGACATTGACACCTTTGCTTTCTTTAAGATTTAATCTTGTTGGTTTGTCTGCTTTGGACTCTCCAATGATTGTTGTTTTAGTATAGAACAGGTAGAAAATATTAATAGAAAATTTTCAGTCATACTTACGATTTTGCAGTCTACTAATCGTAAATTATGTTAAAAAATATTAAGATTTATGATCGTAAGTCGAACTAGCGATTATTGCGATTATTCATGATCATACTGATATCTATTTTTTTAGAAAAAATTGATAGACTAGATTCGAACCAGTTATGAATCGTAAACCAACTTGATTCTATGATCATACTGACTGCTTTGATATCTTTATTATTTACTTTAGTTAAGAACCAGTATGAATCTTGTTCGTCAGTAGACCTAATTTCATGATCATACATTGATCTTTCTAATAATTGTTGATTCAGTATGGACAAGGTAGAACAATTAATAAAAAAAATTCAGAATCATGCTGACGATTTTGCAGTCTGCTAATCGAAAATTATATTAGAAAAAACATTAAAAATTTAATTCGTAAGTGGAACTAGCGATAATTCATGATCATAGTGATATCTCTATTTTTTGCCAAATTTGATAGACTAGATTCGAACCAATTGTGAATCGTAAAGCGACTTGATTCCATGATCATACTGACTGCTATGCCTTCTTTATTATTTAATTTATTTAAGAACCATTTTGAATCTGGTTCGTCAGTAGATTTAATTTCATGATCATACGCTAATCTTTCAAATAATTGTTAATTTAGTATCGAACAGGTAGAACTATTAATAGAAAATATTTAGAATCATATTGTGGGTTTTGCAGTCTTCTAATTGAAAATTAAGGTAGAAAAAACATTCAAATTTAATTCATTAGTGGAACTAGCGATTATTCTTTTTGACATCTCTAGTTTTTTGAAAATTTTGATAGATTAGTTTCGAACAAGTTATGAATCGTAAACCAACTTGATTCCATGGTTGTACTGACAGCTTTGCTTTCTTTATTATTTAATTTAGTTAAGAACCAATATGAATCTGGTTCGTCAGTAGATTTAATTTCATGATCATACTCACTACGTTGGTCTTTCTAATGCTTGTTGATTTAGTATGGAACAGGTAGAAATATTAATAGAAAATTGTCAGAATCATACTGACGATTTTGCAGTTTGCTAATCGAAAATTATGTTAGAAAAAACACATTAAAAATTTAATTAATAAGTAGAACTAGCGATTATTCATGATCATATTGACATCTCTAGTTTTTCAAATTTTCATACACTAGGTTCGAACCAGTTATGAATCGTAAGCCGACTTGATTCCATGATCATACTGGCAGATTTGGTCGTTCTGATGATTGTTGATTAGGGTGGAATAGGTAAAGATATTATTTAAAAAAATTTCAGAATCGTATTGTCGGTCTTGCAGTCTGCTAATTGCAAATTAAGTTAAAAAGCATTATAATTTTAATTCATAAGTGGAACTAGCGATTATTCATGATCATATTAACACTATAGTTTTTTCAAAATTTGATAGACTAGGTTCGAGCCAGTTATGAATCGTAAGCCGACTTGAATCCGTGATCATATTTACAGATTTGCTTTCTTCATTAATTAATTTAGTTAAGCACCTCCAGTACGAATCTGATTCGTCAGTCGCTTTATATCATGATCATACTGACTAATTTGGTTTTGTAGACTGCACGAGACCTAAATTGCGTTTAATAAAAATAGGAATTTAATTCGTAAGGCGAACTAGCGGTTATTCATAAGTATACTGACCTCCCATATTTGTTCAAAATGGATAGACTAGTTTCGAACCAGTTTTGAATCTGATTCGTGAGCTGACTTGGTTTCATGATCATACTGAATATCTATATTTTCTAAATCTTTTAGCTTAGATCCATAAAACATGTAATTTGGAAGTCAAACTATAGCTAATGTCAGTACAATCATATTGACACTTTTACTATTGAAAAACATGGCGGAATTAGTTGGAATCTGATAGTAAGTCGACATTATTTCATCATAAACTAACAGCTATTCATTATTGCACTGATATTTTATTTATTTAAGGATCGACTGGATTTTTAAGTTAACATATTAATTGTATATGATATTACGGACAGGTTTTCTCTGCAAAATATTATTAGATTAGGCTAAATCCAGAAATACTTTAATATATCTTTAATAAATAAATCGACCTTATTAAATCAAAACCAGTAGAAATATGATTCGTAAACCGAGTTTATCTTTGCCCATGGACAAACTTTACATTCCGCTAATTTGCACGATTAAATTAAAATCGGATATAAATTCACATTAGTCATGATCACAGTGACAGATTTACTCTGTGCCCGCTTTAAAATTTAAAATACATTAGTATTTGCACTACAGTCTAGAGATTTTTTACGATCATAGTGACAGCTTTTAATTCTAAACTTTTTTTTAGGTGAAATTAAACAGATTCGTAAGTCGATTTTATCATTGACCATGATCATACTGTAATTTTCCACTAATTTGGACGATTACGTTAAAACCATATACAAATTTCCATTTAATCTAATCCGTTCGTTGATGTAGTGATTCTTAATAATCATGCTAACAGCTTTCATTAGAAAAACTGGTTTTATTAGGTCAAATCAGTGGAAATATGATTCGTATATTCGTTATCATTGTTGATCGTATCATACTGACGCGTTTATTTGTCCGGGTTTTTATACGATTAGGTTAAAACAGATAAAAGTGACATTTTTCATGCTCATTGTGATAGCTCGCGTACCTAGTAGTCAAGTCAACAGATCTAGTCATTATTTATGATCATAGTAGTAAATATTATATGTAACATTCTGAATCATTAAGTTTACGTACCCATTCATGTTCATAGTAACTGCTTTATTCTGTAAAAATATAGGACATAACCTTAAAACAACTAAAATTGTTAATAATTGAATAGACCCGCAGATCATCCATGATCATAGTAACAGCTTTACTATATAATGTAAAAACAAACTGATTAGGTTGTACCTTGTTGTTTGGTTGTTACCTGTTGTAATCTTAATCATTGTCGACACAATGATTATTCCTGATTATACAACTATCTACGATACTAGTAAAAACCAGTAACATTTCAATTTGTAGTTTTCTTTACTGTTTATTCGTGATCATACTCTCAGATTTGCTTGTTAAACACATAAAATCAGAAAGAATATGAGTAATTTAGTTCAACTACGAGTCCACCATATTCGTCTTATTTTTTTATTTATTTGTTTAATCAAAAGGAATTTAATTCGTAAGTCGATATATGAGTTTATTTATGACCATGTTGGTACCTCTGCTTTCTGAAATTATGTATCTAAAATTCTAAAATTATTATATATCATACCATGATTTTTGGTATGATCAATTCAATTAATTAAGGTTTCGGTTGGGATAAAAAAGTCAGGGTCACGAGCGGGATTCGAACCCACGACCTTTAGCTAAATACGCCGCTGCTCTACCATTTGAGCTTTTAAAAAAAATTTAAAAGATGGGGTTGAGAAGAGAAGTTAGTGTCGTAGTGGATCAAAGTCATGATAGCTCAAATGGTAGAGCAGCGCGTATTTAGCAGAAGGTCGTGGGTTCGAATCCCGCTTGTGACACTGACTTTTGTATCTCACCCAAAACCTTAATTAATTGAAATGAATTTATTTGGTCAAGCTAATAAAAGGTATGATCAATGTTGAATTTACCAAAAATTGATTGTTTCGATTGCTGTTGGCTTTTATTTAATTAATAATTATGGAGGTTTACAAGTTTTTTAAAGCGAGATGAAGCGGATCCATTATGGAAGGAAGATCCATAGTTTCGGAATTATGGAATTATTTATGTTTGTAGACTCGAAAAATGATTTTGTTTCGCTTTGACAAAGTAGGGGATGGGAGTTGAATCAGAACAAAGATTGATCCAGGGTTATTCCAGGGGGGAGAAAGCCCTCGTATCCTTTATCACCCTCCCTCGCGAGCAGTTTTAAACACGTTTTCCACAAGGAATCGCAGCGTGACGCGGGTCCGAAATGTGGCAATTTATATCTCAGCCCCCGTTCACCAACCATTCGTCTCGTATCGGCATAGGTGGGAAGTTGGATACGTTCCGTGCCGTGGAGCCCTTTCTAAAGGAAACTCTTTTTTTCAAAACCCCCATGAGAGGGCCCCTTTCCGGTGGCGCTGAAACATAATACGAAAGAGGTAAAAAAAAGCTCCTTCGGATGAAAAAGCTCTCACGAGCTACTGGCAATTCTTTACGCTCGATTTAATCCCATATTTATTGCAAGATAATTCAAAATCTGATTACCCTCCTTGACAAAAAAAGGTTGTATCACCTGTCAAAAATCCACTCCTTTTAAAAGTACTATAAATTTAGTAGCAACGCTTTTTCACCCAATAAATAATCTTCAAACAAGATGCAAACCATCTTCAGAATAGTTCTTAGTGACCATTAAAAACTAATGCTCGCTTTAGTAGCATTTATAAATTTTCGGGTTTTTTAAAATCAATGCTGACATATCAATCATTTAATTTTTTGTAATGAAAGCAATATTAAACAACCAATAACGTTAGAAAGGCTATTTAATGAGGTCTTTGTTAGAAAATCAAGAAATTACTGCTTATCACAATCATCGTGACAGCTTCATTCTATGGCACCTAATTAGATTAAGGCGCTAGTAAAAATTTGAGCAAATTAAACAACTAACATATTTTTCATGATCATATTGACCTTTGTTATCTGAAAAATTGTTGAAAAGGTAAACTTCTAATAATTTGTCAGACGATTTAATTTATAAACTTTTCAGGTTTTTTAAAATCAATGCTGACATATCAATCATTTAATTTTTTGTAATGAATGCAATGTTAAACAACCAATAACGCTTAGAAAGGCTATTTAATGAGGTCTTTGGTAGAAAATCATTACTGTTTATCAAATCATCGTGACAGCTGCATTCTATGGCACCTAATTAGATTAAGGCGCTAGTAAAAATTTGAGAAAATTAAACAACTAACATATTTTTCATGATCATATTGACCTTTGTTTTCTAAAAAATTACTCTAAAGGTAAACTTCGAATAATTTGTCAGACGATTTAATTTTAAAATTATACTGCTTTGCCCCATGCAACTTTGCTACAAAGCAAGCTTGTTAATTCAGTTGTTAACAAACCGTTACGAATTTAATTCGTAATTTTCTCAATTCATTACTCTTTTTTTCTAAGGTCTTGGTTGGGATAAAAAACTTAGTGTCACGGGCGGTATTCGAACCCACGACCTTCGGCTATTCCCCAGCTATAAAGTTAGAGCAGCGGCGTATTGAGGCGAAGGTCGTGGGTTCGAATCCCGCTCGTGACACTAAATTTTTCATCTCAACCGAGACCTTAGAAAAAAAGAATGATTAATTGAAATAAATAATATGGTCAATTATGACCGTATGGATGGATGTATGAATTAATTAATTAATTAAGATCCATGTATGGATTAATTTAATTCATATTTTGAACTAAGGATTATTCATGATCATACTGACATCTCTTCTTTTTCAAAATTTACTGGTTAAGATTGGAATTAGTTGGAATATGATTTGTAAGTCTACAAAATTTCATGATCATACTGGCTCTGCAATGATTGTTAATTTAATAAAGAAGGAGTAAAAATATTAATAGAAAACTTTCAAGTCCAAAATCAGGTTTTTTTACATATCATATTAATTACTCAATTTTAGTGTCATTTAAATTACTAATCTGACCTTTATTTCGCAAAGTATATTAAATTTTCCACAAGATAACTACATTTCCGTTGAAAAAATTGCACACATATTTTTTTTTGAAAAAATGAATTGTGTCTTGTACATTGACTTTTCCATCATAATTTTCGCGGATTTCACGAAAGTTGCTTTATTTTATGGCCATTCCAAATACATACTCACGTTTACATTTTTTGGACTTTTCTTATTGTAATCTCTCTTGCAAGATTGAAAAACGTGATCTCGAAGGTGAACCCGAGGAGAGCAGCAACCCAAGAACATCGTACATGTCATGTTTTTAATAAAGACATTTATTAGTTGGTTACAAAAATTAGATACATTTTTCTTGTGGCATGGCCTGCGAGGAGCCCAGATTTGACCCCACTAGATTTTTACATATGGTGAACTCTGAAAAGTCCTGTGTACAGCACGCCCATCGAAACGAGGGAACAACTCATAGAAAAAACATAGGTTCGATGTTAAGCATTGCAACCTTGCAATGGCGATTTCACTAAGACAAGTTCCAAAAATGTAAAAGTGAATATCTCATTGGAATACTTATAAAATAAGGCAACTTTGGTGAAATCCCCTAAACTTTTGGTAGAAAGGACATTGTACGAGCAACAATCTAGTATTTCCAAAAGCACATGAGTTTTGTCATTTGTTATTCTTTGACCGGCTATTGTGTATTAGATAGGGGCATTTTTTCAACGGAAATGTTGTTATCTTGAGGAAATTTTAATGTACTTTGCAAAATAAGGTTCAGATTTGTAATTTAACGTCGCTAAGGTTGATAAATTTATGTACAAAAATCTGATTTTAGACTAAAATCACAAAAATGTTAGTATCTCAAAATATCACGGAATTCCGTTTGATTTAGTCAATCCACCCACCATGACAGTATTGACATTTAACCCTGTAACATCCTATATTATAATAACTAGTTATTATTCACGATCATACTGACATCTCTACTTTTTTAAATCTTGTTGGATTCGGTTCAAATCAGGACGAATCAAATTCGTAAGCTGACTTGATTCCTTGATTATACTGACAGCTTTGCTTAACACAATGATATTATAATTATTATGAACCAACTGGAATCTAGATGTTGAAGTTGACACATGGATTATTTGGTTCTTAAGTGCCTATTTTGCTGTAAGCAAGCTTGGATTAAGTTGGATTAAGTCAAACCCAATAATAATTTTGAATTCATAAAAAGACCTACTGATTATGTATGATTATATTGGCAGCTTGGCACCGTAAAAATTGGTTTGATTAGTTCAAAACTGTGAAATATGATTCGTAAATGGAGTTTGTCATTGCCCGTGGACATACTGACCCGTTCCCTGTCCGGTAATTTCTATTATTAGGTTAAAACGAGATAAATATTCACGTTAGTCTTGATCATAGTGACAAACATGTTCTCTGCTCGCTTTAAAAGTTAAAATACATTAGTAATCTAATTTGTACGACGGTCTAGTGATTATTTACGATCATACTGACAGCTTTTCACTCTAAAAACTGGATATATTAGGTAAAAACTGTGGAATATGATTCCATGGAGTTTGTCATTGCCCGTGGGCCTACTGACACGTTAATACTGTCTGGTAATTTGTATGGTTAGATTACAGACATAAAAATATTCATTACTCATGTCAAGCATTACTATATCAAAACATGTTAGGTTAGGTCAAAACTAGTAGAAATATGATTCGTAAGTCGAGTTTATCATTGCTCGTGATCACATTCAGCTATCCTGTTTTTTATGATAAGGTTAAAACCAGATAAAAACTGTCGTTACACATGCTCAAGGGTGACAGCATTGTTCTCTGCTTAATGTAAAAGCTGAAAACAACAACTATACGATTCTGATTCCTTAGCCGACTTGATTGTACGATCATACTTTCATCTCTACTTTGTTTTCAATTTTGACATTTCAACGCGCACCAATACGAATCCTATCCGAAAGTCGACTTGATTGCAGGATCATACTGACAAGATCAGCCTTCTGATACCTTTTCCTGAATGGTAAAATCAGTGGTGATTGTTAACGAAATACAATACGATATGAAGGTAGACTTATTTTCACGATTGTCCCTACAGATCACAGTGACAGCTTTATACTATGACAACAATCACAAGAATCTGATTGGCTGAACTGGCGTCTCTACATTTTTAAAACAAGTTAGGTTAGCTTCGAACCAGTACGAATCTAATCCCTATGTCGACATTAATTCATGATCATACTGACAGGATTTACTCGATTTACTAAAACCTTTTCGAATGGGATAAAACCAGTCGAATATGATTTGGAATTAGAAGTATTTAATGATCTTAATATTTTTAATTTCTGATAACTAGTTTGACTAGTTACAAGCCAGTAACGCGGTATACGAATGTGATTTGATTTTACTCTTGTTAGCATTGATCATAGTTTCTCTTTTATTCTATGAAAACATAATTTCACATTTTTTTCTTCGAAAACACTTGTTCAATCAAATAAAAATCAGAGAAACAATTTAACTCAAATGTACCTACTGATTATTCATGATCATATTGATAGCTATATTCTTCTATGTAGGGTTCCAATCTTCGTAAAGGTCATTAGACAGGTGATTGTAAAAGAAGAAAACTCTTTTTCTTCATTGTAGAATGAAGATATGATGTTTATTGATCGACCAGCACGTAATCTATGTAGGGTTCCAATCTTCGTAGAGGTCATTAGACAGGTGATGGTAAAAGAAGGAAACTATTTTTCTTAAAGTAGAATGAAGATAGGTTAGTTGATCGACCTGCACATAATCTGGGGGGCCGCGGTAGTAGAGTGGTTAAATCGTCAGACTCTCGGCTAGTAGATCCCGCGGTCGAGGGTTCGACCACCACCGTCGCCTCTGGACTTTTTCTGACGCCTAAGGGGACCGGTGGCCGCAATTGGAAGAAATTGACACGCCCCTCATCAATGGAAGGAGCGGGATCAGATCTCAGCGACCCTGAATTTGGTCCCAACCCCCTTCAAAATTGAGTTTCTTCGATGGAAGAACACCGGCACACCGGGGGCTCAAATTCACACTTGTGTTACGAGCCCCAGCTGCAGTGCTCAGGGGGAACACCTCCAGTTCCTGGTATCCATTGGGAAAAAAAAAGTTCCAAATCTTCGTAGAGATCATTAGACAGGTGATGGTAAAAAAGAAAACTATTTTTCTTCACTGTAGAATGAAGTTTGTAGAATGAAGATATGATGTGATCTTCGTTGGAACCCTACATAGATTATCTGTAGGTCGATCAACAAACATCATATCTACTACTTCGATTAGCCTGAAACTAGTAAGAATCTGAGGAATCAGCTCGACTGGCTGTTAATGATTGTCGCCTTTGCTTTTCATAATACGAAACTTATTTAGTTAACTTAGTTTAGATTAGATTAGAAGTAGAAATCAGTTTAGTTGTCGCTTATGATCATACAGACAGCTTTGCTGTCTTATGTTGATGCGGCAAAATAAAATGGAACGCAGCTTTAATTTCTAATCCTATCTGTTAGTAATTTAGCTTAAATGTCATCTATTTTAAGCTAATGTAAGAAACGTAAAATCTTATCATAAATCCTCAGCATCAACAATACTCAGAAAGCTAACAACGAATAACATACGCTTAGGAATCAACTTCTTCGCCTAATTGTTCTATTAGGTTGAAAAAATATAATTCATGATTCAACCTACTGATCATTCATGGTCATACCAGTTTTTTTAATGTATTCAACTTGTATATTATATTTAAAACCAGAAAAAATCTAATTCGTAAAACGATCTAATGTCATGATTGAACTCAGACTTATTTGTAATTTTTTTATGTAAGGTTGAAATGAAAAAGTTAGTGTCACGAGCGGGATTCGAACCCACGACCTTCGACTCAATACGCCGCTGCTCAAACCACTTGAGCTATCGTGACTTTGATCTACTCAGAAACCAACTCCCCATCTCAACCTTTCGAATTTTCCCTCCATTTTTCCGAGTGGATTGACTTTGGTAAATAATAATCATATACTATAGTGATTCAAGTCAATAAAAATACATTTTTATCAGAAAAAATCGTACTTTTTATATGTTTAATATCCACATAAGTGATAGTAGAACTTTCAATCACCCAATTGGTTGAAAAGCGGAAAGGCTTGTAATAATAGATCAGAAATAACAGAGATGTCTTCCGGTGCACATTCGAGAAAAAAAAAGTTTATCTCTTAGGAAACCCAAAAGACAAAATATAAATAGGAAAGGCAAGGTTCACTGAAGTTGCTGTAGATGAAATTGGGTCAATTTTTTCAAACGGATTGAAGGTGGAGCAAACTCAGCACAGTTGATCCTGAAGGAAGCCAGCAAGGTAGTAGGAAATAATGCTTTGTGAGCCAATATCTCAACCTCCCTCTCCTTATATCCCAGACGTCTCGCTATCTGACTATCAAAGTCGTGCATATTGATAAATAAAACTCTTGAATTTGTGGGAAATTCGTAAAATTGAAAGAGTCCATGTTGTACCTCACCCTGCAAGAATCCTGACGGCGTATGAACTATTTATATAAACTACACAAACATGAATAGGTTACCAGTTTTTTAGTATTTAATTTCCTTAACATTTTTATTATAAATTGCATTAAAATACATTAGAAATTATTATGTTTTTTATTGAAGGAAAAGTTAATTAATGGATCTTGAAAAATAACAAAATAAAAGGTTTTAATTCCATAATTTTGTTTATTCGACACACTTTTATTTCAACTATTAACACCGTGTATAATGTCCTCTGTAGCATGCCGTTAATAAGTTTGGCAATAATTTCATAAGGAATTCACTCCACAGATGCTGTTACTGGTCAGCTGGCTGCTGATCGAAAATCCTTCTCTGCAAAGCACCCACATGTGCTCAATGGTATTGAGGTCTGGAGACAATGAGTGAAGAGCGCATGGGAAATTCCGAGATTTTCTAAACATTGATGAACAACTCTGCCTCTATGAGGTCTGGCATTATCATCCAGAAATCGAAACTCCCTGCCAATAAGATCCCCGGTTGGTGGGATGTATTCCTCGATAATTTCTTCGACATAACGGACTGCGGTGAGATTTCCTTCAACAATATAGAGACCAGTTCGCCCTCCTGTGTAAATCCCAGCCCAGACCATTACACCGCCTCTTTCAAACTGTGCCGAAGGGAGCACGAACTAGGACATTGTACATCCCCTGTTCTCAGTAGACTCTTCCGTGCGTGCTATCACTATGCAGACAGAAATGCGATTCATCAGTAAACATTACAGCATTCCAATTGGTGTTCTGTTCTAGGCGCTCGCTGCACCATATTGTCCTGAGCTGCTAGTGGCAGGCTGTTGCTAACGGTCTCAAAGGGGCATACGATGTGAGTCAACGTAATTACTGTATTCACTTAGGATTTGGCGGGCTCTATGGAAGGGTCTTGCAACAAGGACATTATTTCTGTTCTCCCGGAGCGCTGAGATCCACTACCTATTGGCACTTCCATTTTCTCGGCATGGGCTAAAACCAGGGAGGAACGTCCTATGTGATATACATTTTCCGGTGGCCTCGAAGACTCATTCTCACAATAATATGCTGGTTCAGGTTGGTGTCTTTCCATGGTTAAGGAGAATACAACTGAATTAAAATGGAGAAAAGACGAGAAAACATGCTTGTTTACAAAATTAGTAATCTTCATGTTTATAATTCTTAAGCAAATCCGTTATTACAAATGAGGATTAACATTTGTTTGTTTTTGGTTTTTATTTTCTATTTTTTTTATCCAACTAACAAGACTATATCGGTTAATTTAATCAAAATTAATAGAATATCCTTATTTTTGAAGTTTATTTATTGATAAGGTTAATTACATTACTATTGTTAATTTGTTAACGCTGTCACTGCTTTAGTTTGGAGGTTTTTACTGATAACTTAAATGCTTTCATGATAAATAATATTCACAAACCCATTAAAGATAATTGGACGTTGGATGGACCTGTCGGTACTTGGGCTGCTAGTCTCGTTAAAAGGTAAATATTTAAGAAGCCTATTTTCTGTTGATTGATTTATGAGAATGAGATATAACATTTCTTGCACTTTATGAGAATAATGTAATACTCTTGGACTGGACAGGCACCGCGACAACATGTATAAAAAACATTCCGAATTGACCCTTGGCTAGGATCTCATCTTTGCATCGTCGAGCTCAGTCTAAAAACGACCAGTGGCCTCTTTACCCAGTTGCTCTTTACATCTTTAAAAAATAATGTTTAATGTTTAACTTGCAAGTTGAGCATCGCCTTGCTCGCTGTTTTCAACCCAAATGTCCTGCATGAAGACCCCGGACTTGTCCAGCCTAGAGACCACCTTCACCAGGTCATCGAACACCACAAGTTACTTTGTATTATTTTGTTATTATTTATTTTAATATTATTATCATTATTTTACTTTGCCATTTAACTATCTTTGTTTGCTTGACATCAGAGATAACTGAATAATTTTGTTTCGTTATATTCCATTTTTTTGCTTTGTAGACATTTCTTTTGTTTTGCTTTAATGGTCCAACCGCCACATACAATCCAAAGACCGTCACTCCCTAAACTGGGCAAGTTACTATCAGGACAACTTCGTATTGTACTACAATTCTGCAGTTGTGATAGCAGCCTCGCCCATCATATCCGCCGGACACAGGACCTTCAGATCGCAATCTGTTCCGGTCAATGGAAAATAATTGTAAGCCAAAAAAAGTCATAATTGAACATTTCATTCTCGTCGAATGGCATGAAGATGGCTCATTGTCAGATAAGCAAGTGCTCTTTAACTCTCGTTTTAATTTTCTCCCGCTTTGTCCTATATCTTTAATACCCCAATCGTAACAATTAAGCCTGTAAACCCCGTTTTTTGACAAGTTGTCAACCACGTCTTTAGGTTTTGATGTTTCTAAGTGAACACGCACCTTCAAAAGATAAAACTAAACTAAAATAAAAATTAAAACAAGCATTAAAACCAGCTTCTCATTGGAATATCGAGTTGGCGGTGGATCGGTGGATTTATATCGAGAGACTTGTTTGTAACTCCTTCAACCTGATGATGACCGTTTAATGCTCAAAATCAAGATCGTTGTAAACAACAAGTCGGTGAGGAGAACAATCATTTACAAAAAGTGAATTTACATACTCACCCCACCTTCATCATTTCTTCTATGCCCGGCTTCTAGAACGTCTGTCTGTGTGCTTATACTATATGTACTATACCAACTATTAACCTCTCTCCAACTTCCTCTCTTTCTCTCTCTCTCTCTCTCTCTCTCTCTCTCTCTCTCTCTCTCTCTATCTATCTATATATTTATATATATCTTTCGATCTGTCTGACCTGACATTATTTTTATATTTTTTTAATAAATTTTCCCTTCGGTTTTCCTGGCCGTCTGTTTGTTTCTATCTCTCTCTCTTTATCTAAATCTATCTATCTATATTTATATATTTTGATCTGTCTAACCTGAGAATTTTTCTTTTTTTTTATAAATTTGCATTTCGATTTTTCTGGCTGTCTTTCTGTTTTCTCTCCCTCTCTCTCTCTCTCTCTCTATATATATATATATATNTTCTGGCTGTCTGTCCTACACTTTTCTTCTTTCTCTATCTATGCCTATCTCTCTCTCTTTCTCTCTCTCTCTCTCGCTCTCTCTTTCTCTCTTGCTCGCTCTTTCTCTCTTTTAAATTTTCTTTCCTCCAACACTCATTCTCTCTCGTGAAAAAAATACTTTCTTTCTCAACTCTTTCTTTCTGTCTGTCGTTTAGTGTTTCGTGTTTTCTGTCTGATGGTCTGTTTTTCTTTCTGTTTTGCCCTCTCTCAATGAATCAAACTCATTCTCTTTATATCTATTTATCTACTGTCTATCTTCATGACTTTATAACTATAGATTGTCAGCCAGTTTTCTTTTCGTCTGTCTAACTGTCGCGTTTCCTGGCTATCTGTCCCCCCTCTCTCTCTCTCTCTCCTCTCTCTCTCTCTCTCTCTCTCTCTCTCTCTCTCTTTCTCTCTCTCTCTCTCGCTCTCTCTCTCTTTCACTCTCTCTCCCGTCCCAATCAATCAACAATATAGTTTGAACTTTTCTTTTTTTTCACATTATCTCTCCATCCATTTTGCTGTCAAAATATTTATTCTCGTCTTAATAGTAATGTGCAATGTATACACTACTGTAATGAGAAAGATCAGAGAGTAGCGTTTATAAATAACAAAAAGGTTACGTAAAACTTAATTAAACTGTTAATCATTTTTACCCTGACGTTCAAGGTATATAAACCGGCAAAATAATAGCTTTTTTGGGTATAAATATTTTCAGGGATGGCTATCAATAAAATTGCGATTAAGAGGAAAAAAGGTTCGGGAGCCCCCTTCCTCAAGGAACATCGGGATGATAGCATGAGCCAGCAATATTGAAGAATTACAAGGGTCGGATTAAGGGGCCGGTAAACGGCCAGGAGAAAGGAAGGGGATTATCGTGTAATAGCGGATTAAGAAATCATGAAAGAAAGAATTGTCCACTCAGTTTTCACGGTCCGTGGAATGTTTATCAATTAGATTCAGTCTGAATCTTTAACAACAAACTGTATTTTTATGCAAAATTGTTTTTGTTTTTTTATATTTCAATCTGGGGATTGAAAAGTCCTAATTGAGCCTTTTTCACATGGAAATATCCGTTATAACTGAATTCAATTGGTTGTTAAAGCCAGTATTAGACAGGTTTAAAAAAAGTTTTAATTGGTTATCATCCCGCTAAAAACCCCGTATATATACCGAAAGCCACGGCAAAGAAATTTTTGGTATATACTGAATGGGATGCTCCAAATTGTGATGACCGGTTTCCTGCCTGTCCTGATCCTCAATTGCTGATGATCAAATCCTTTTCTTAAGAAATATAAAAGGGAGGACATGTGGATCTCTAGACCAAAAAAATGTACAGTAATGAATCAAAGTGATTCGAAGCCTTTACGGTTAAAAACAATTTTACTGTTACACACAACAGAACACACTGAAGGACGACATCGGTCAAAATTTTTAGTAAATTTAATAATAAACTGATTATTGATTTGTACAAACTCAATTCTACGTATACAGAATCACCTGCTTCTGGTTTTTGGTAGTTCAGGGGTCAGACCTTGGTCTTAAGTTAGTTGTTGGAAGTGCAGAGTCAGATTTTGATCTTAAGTTGGAGCTTTTAAGTTGGACTGCGGTGGTTATAATACATACTTTAGTAGACCGAAAAACTCACAAACATCTAAATATATAAAAGTAATAATTTAAACAGAAATTTAAAAACATTTTGGAGGCCGATCAATATGAAAGAGTGCATTCTAAATCGGCACTTTTTCTCGTGACTTAAAGTCGTTCAAGTCTGCAGAGTTTTTTTTTAAATTTACATTAAAGCCTGTAAATTTTTATCTGAAAAAAAATCCATTGCAACATTTTCCCGTGAGTACAAAAAGAAAATTATAAATTAAGGTTACGGATGGTCGTATATCAAGCGAAATGCAGCCGGCGTCGTCCGGCAGGGCGGCCGTTTTTTGCCGACGCGCACCAAGAATTAATCGCCCCAATACCCTTGTAAAGCACAAAAGAACACGCTAATAAATCGGAAAAGGAAAACGAACGGGCCTTGGTACGAAAATAACGATTCCGACGCATAAATCACGCCCACCCAGAGGAAACAGGTTGGAATAATTTACCTACTCTTATTCTTAAGAGGTTCGACACCGTCTGTGTTTCAGCAGACAACTTTATTTTTGATGTATGCAATGAGGTGTCATAACGAAGCAGTAGCCTTATGTGTGAATAATTTCGTTTTATTTTATTTTTTAACTTGGTTCTTTTCTGTCGTCCCTTCTCCGTTATGCGCATTTTAACCTTGGCAAACATTAAATGGTAAGATTTCCTCATGGTGTCTGCATATTTTCCGTTGTCATGTTAAACTTAACTTATCAGGGAGATGACAAACCCGAGATAATTATAGAATTTTTTAATCAAATCACTAATTTCGTGGTCCGCTTGACCAATCAAATCATTACAATTAATTAAGGTTTTTAGTTGAGATTAAAAAAAATCAATGGCATGAGCGGGATTCGAACCCACGATCTTCGGCTAGATACGCCGTTGCTCTACCACTTGAGCTATCGACTATTTCAGTTTGATTTTTTCCCCGTTTGTTTTGACAGTTATTGAATGGATTGTTTTGACTTTTTGATGAAATAGGGCTGTTTTTTTGTATATCTCTGTTTGTCTTTACTGATATTGAATGTATTTATTTGCGCGAACGGCTTATGGTGGAATATTCAGTTCCATCAAAACTCACTTAATTACGTTATTTAGCATGTGTAGAAGATGATGGACGAATACTCCACCATCCTAATTGAATGAAAGGTGTATAAATAGAAAATAATCTATTAAGAATACGAGTGTGAGGGTATCTAGCTTTAAACACTGCATTAGTTGGAAGATAAACTAGCTGTTGATCCATCCTGAAGCCTAACTTCGGAGGCGCGACGTATAAGATGATAGCCTGACCCCGGACTGCGAAAGATGGATTAACGAAATACGAAGTTTTCTACTGGAGATGGCGTAAAGCCGAAACACGTATGGTTAACACGATCTCAATATTCGATAGCTGTAGCATGCAACCACCATGGACATAGAACTGCATCGTCTTTGAAGAAAGCTCAAAGACAACATCCTTAGTCTTATTTTTTCTATCCAGTGTACATTGAAGTGCCTATCAATCCCGATAAATTACTCCTCCATATACAAACGATACCGCCATCATTTCTGCTAACCTAGACACAGTAGTGGCCTTTAGAAACTTCCAGTTTCATCTCTCCAATATGGAAGATCAGAGGAAATCAAATTCCAGCAAATAAGGCTCCACCATATCAATTCTCCAATTTAATTACAATTCTATTAGTCTCCCAGCAAATGATGTCCCCTATTTGGGACTCAACATCGACAAAAGACTTGGAATCCCAACACTCGACTCAGAAGAATAGAAAGAAACAGAACATATAAACAATTTCAACTTTCAAACAATTCTCGCTACAAAATACACGCCCAATATAATCACTACAACCAATCTGGTACGGAATTGAACTGTTAGGTTCAACCAAGCGTACCATCCTCCAAACAAGTTCCTCCAGTCCAAAATCCTTGGAACTAATGTCCAAGCACACTATTTCTTATTAAACCTTAATAACAACGTGTAGAAATGTGTGGTATTCAGTGACTGTTAGCCAATGATTATTTGGAGATCGTGAGGTGCGTTCAGGTGTGACGTAGGTTTTAGAAAAACATTTTCTTTGTCGTGCCAACGTTTCGATCTTTATTGAGATCATCTTCAGGGTTCAAAGTGTTCGTTTTCCGTGCAGATGTGTCATTCTTGTGTATCGTGTTGAGAGTGCCCTTTTAATTGGTGTAATTTTTGTGTTAATATCTTAACGTTTTTAACGCCGGTGGTGATTTCTATATTTAAAATGTTTCTTTTTAAATGTATTGTGGCCTTATGTATGTCGTTAATTCTGGTGTTTGGTTGTGTTAGTGTGGCATTTGTGAAGTTTGAGTTGTTTTTGATGTGAGTAGGAAATGCCTTGTTTGTTGCATTTCAACAAAAAATCATTGATAGCCGATGCAAGAAGATGATCTCGATAAATATCGAAACGTTGGCATGATAAAGAAAATTTTTTCTGAAACCTATGGCACACCAAACCGCACCTCACGATCTCCAAATAATCTTAAAATCTACATTGACCTCAAATTCGAACTTCCAATCGGAAGAAGTAGATACAGACGTTTATAGCAAATCCTGGAGACTGTAGACCTATCAGGTAAGGTAGTGGTTCTGGGTTCGAATACGTTGGATTCTAACGACATACTTACCAATGGGCTTTTTTTTTCTTTTTAAACACCGGCTCCCCGAGGGTCCATATAACCTCGTAGTTGAAATACCCTCGTTTAAAAAATAAAATAAAAAATAAACAATTTAAAACAATAATAAAAAAACGTTCAAATGAGATGAGAAAACATTTAAAAACATTGTAAGGTCAAAAAGGAAATGTTTCTGCGCAAATAAAGTACAAGGACTGTAGAAGATCAAAAATATTAACACCCAGCCAATATCCAGGCTGACAGGGAGAATAAACGGACCTGAGATGTCAAAGTGCTTCATTTTACGAGGTTACTTTACTCGGAGACCACCCAAGGTAAATTTGCCTTTTTATTATTTTTTCTGTGCGCATTCTCTAGGCCAACTCGGTCTCCCTTTGGTTAATAAAAATGTATAAATAATATATCCAAACGTGTAAAGTGATATGTGACAAAATCCAATGTAGCCCGCATTCGTACCCAATCCCCTTCTTCGCCGTGACGGTGAGCTTGAAATATTAACCGACTTATCCGGGGGCCGTCAGTGCCCTTCACAACAAAGTTTCGCCCCCGAATAAATGTTTAAAATCCCCTTTCCATCTCCCCTTCCGCCGTGTCCGGGAAAGAAAAGGAAGCAGGAACCCTTTTCGGGCCTAAAGGGGACTAATCCGGCAACAATTACGTGAACGGAAAAGGAGTATCGATCCCAGGGATGCCCAGAATCCTAATGATGGACTCTCAATATACCTGTCGGCCGCACCGGAGGTATTGGGTGTCAGACAGGAAAAGGTGGGTCTGGATTAGAAAAAATAACCGGGTCAGGCGTAAAAAAAACCATCGTGATGAAAAGTGATAGGGCGGCTCGATAATTAAAGTATAAATTATTATGTAAGAACATATTGATAAATGTACTAAAAAATTAAATATAACAGTTTTAAGCAAATCCATTTTCATACATTACATTTTTCATGTTACCAGGTTTCTTATTATTCTTGAATTTTTTCTAAATTCTCTACATCACACATGTCATCCTTTTTCTATGTCAATTTTTCGGTTTGTCAGTCTTTACTTTCTCCCCCTCTCACTCCTCTCTCTCTTTCTCTCTCTCTCACTCTCCTCTCTCTATCTCTATCTCTATCTCTCTCTCTTTCTCCCTTTCTCTCTCCTCTCTCTCTCTCACTCTCTCTTTCTCCCTTTCTCTCTCTCCTCTCTCTCTCTCTCTCTCTCACTCTCACTCTCTCTCTCTCTTTCGCTCTCTCTCTCTCTTTCTTTCTCCCTTTCTTTCTCCCTTTCTTTCTCCCTTTCTCTCTCTCCTCTCCTCTCCTCTCCTCTCTCTCTCTCTCTCCCTCTCTCTCTCCCTCCCTCCCTCCCTCTCCCTCTTTCTTTTCTCCCTTTTTGAATCTGTTTTTTTCACTATGTCTCTTTCTCAAGATAAATTAACAATCAATCAAATTACAACTATTTATTTGATAAACAATGATTATACGTTTAGGCAGACAAATTTAATAATTGTCGTAGTTGGTTCATTAGTGCATATGCGTAGATGAATTTCATTTCACATTAGATAAATTAAAATAATTTTTCTATCTACAGATTTCTAGCTTAAAATCCATGTCATTTGTTCCATAAGCAAATTACAAACAGAGAGGGCTTAAAAAAGGGTTGGTTAATCTAATGGTATAAATAGACGTAAAGTATGGTCAAAGCACTATTAAACTTTCTGGTGTGTATGTTCTCGCCCAGGCTTAAGGTTCACTTCATCCAGAGAGATGCTAAATTACAGAGGCTTCGGGAGGATAATGATCATGATACCAAATTTCAGATGAGATAAGAAATTTTATATGAATATACCCTATAGAGCAATCTAGGAGAAAGGAATACCAATTAATGCCGAATATATCTATGGAAATAAACCAAGAGCTCATATAAACGACATGACACGGTCTTTCTGGTGGGCTGTGAAACTCCGTAACAGATATATCAAAATGCAGGGCACTACCTACAAAAGAATGCATTCTCCTCAAACAGACAGGCGATACTGAAGGGAACTCATGTGCAGTAAAGTCCAGAGCAGTTTGGGATTGCACCAACGCACTGTAAGTACAACAAAATTGTCTTTGTACCAGGACATATAAGACAATTGGGCAACTATTGGTCATAAATTGGCCATGGATAGTTTGAAGAGGACATCTATCAGCCCTGAACTCTTTTACGGCATACCAAATTTCCAAAAACTTAAATCATTCAAAAATAATAAGAATAAACCTATAAGACTATGTGCATTCAGAGGCATGCAAAAAAGTTCGTAAAAAGACCATCGCAGAAACTAACGACAACACTATTAACCTTCAACGTGTTAGGACTAGAATGTCTCAGGTCAGCAGAAACAAGCATGTACAGATTTTGTCAAGAAGAAAAAGGTACAAGGAAAAAGGTAGGTCTGTTTGCACGAAGACCTATGTATGCTGAAATCATAGTCTTGGGGTCTTAATTTTAACGAAGTGCACTTACGAGGTACGAAAGGCCGTAAAGAGGTTTTAAAAAGGCCGTTCCATACTTAAGAGCAGACATTAAATTTTTGTATAATCAAACAAGTCGAGAATATTCAAAAACGTCAAATATTAGTTAACTTATAAAGGAATAAAGCATTATTTTAAAAGTAATATTTAGGCTGTGACTCATGGTTTCATTTTACAAAACGTATTTTCTCGTTAAATTTAAATAATCATGAAACAAGGTGAACAAAATTGGACATTGAAACAAGATAGGCTTGATACTTTATCCAACGATGAGAGACCTTCTTTTCAAAATTTTCTTCTGAACGTATGTTCTAAAGCTACCTCGTTAATTTGACGACGAATTAGTCATAAAAGCTTTGAAATAATTAATTTAAAAAAATAAATTTATCAGTGGTTTCATGTGGAGTATTAAACAAGAAAAATGTATATTGAATTTATATACACTCAATTTTTGATTGACGCTAACTTTGTACCGCCCAAATAAAATATTAATATAGACTTATTGCAAAGTTTTTTTTTATGAATAAATTATTTTGTCAAAGCTTGAGCAATTTTATTTGACATGTTGTATATCAAAATAAACCTACACCACTTAAAATTAACTTAGAGTAAATTGCTATATTTACTAAAAATTGTTTTGATCTACTATTAAAAAATAAGCGAGAAATAATCAGTGAATGTGCCATTGTAAATGAGAAACTTTTTAATTTACCATCACTTTTCCAAATTAAATATGAATAACAATAATGTAGTTATTTACAAAATAACACTAAGTATTAAAAGGAGAACAGTTCTCATTTGGTCGGAGCAGAGTTGCCATACAAATTTATTATATTATTTAATTACTGTAAACAGAAAAGCCCAAATCGATAAATAAATTTGAAATTCTCAGACAAGAATTTCTTTAGTACATGCCTCTTTTAAGGAATTACAAAATGTAGTCCAAGCTAAGTACTAATAATTTGTTAGTTTGATATTTTGAATAGATAGTTGCAAAAATATGAAAACATTTAGATGTACATTGAACCCCTCTTGCGTTGATGACATGTTGAGCAAAGTGAAATACGGGATTTATTATTCTTGGTAAAGAAAAAAAAATGTTACTGACAAAACTGCTTATGAACTCGAAACAAATATTTTATGCAACATCTCAAACAATACTTGGTTATTGAGCATAGGTCTGAGGTTTCGAAATGAACAACCAAGTTGAGAAGCTACATAGATGTTTTTGTAAAATGGGACTTTACAATAGTCCCAATTACATTTTAATTTTAGAATTAGGAATGAACAATATGTATGTTCACTGTTTAGGGCTACATCTAAAATATACGTTTAAAATCTTAAAACTTCCTGATTATTCACTTCCAAATACTTCGTACGTAACTACACATTAGATTTTTTTTATACATTTATTTATGAAAACTGGTTAAAAAATCATCTATTAATTTATCAAGGACCAAATTAGAAGTAAATAAGTAATAATTAACTGTAGTAACAATTTTTTTAAAAATAATAAGTTCCGTGCTTCATTTTGCTTAGCACGTCACGAAAACGACCACCATCGAGAGAGGGGTGCAATGTACATCTAAATATTTACAGACTTTGACAATCTCTATTTTTTGCCTTTAAAAAAATTTTGAAATCCAAGTATGGTTGGCTATTAGGATTTTTGTTTAAAACATTCCATATATATGATTTATATGAGTACAAAAGAAATAGTTTAAACAAATCAGACATTGATATTGACGAGTATACATTTCAGTTTTTTTTTTTTTTTTTTTTTTTTTTTTTTTTTTTTTTTTTTTTTTTTTTTTTTTTTTTTTTTTGCCAGAGGCATTTAGTAATAGTACAAGTGAAGGGAAAATAAATACATACAAAGTTTTAAAAAGTTAGCGTTAAGAAATTGTTATAAATAATGCAAAACCTAAAAACCTCTTCATTGCAATGTAACAATTTAAACAACAACAAAATTTAAACATAACACAATCCAACAAACAACAATTGACAACGGTAACAAATAACAAATTATAACCAATGAACAGTCAGGTAGTAACGCATTAACGAATAATTATTATATATATATATATATATATATAGCACACTCACTTATGAAAAAGTCTACAACCCGGGGGCAAAATTTCTCGATTCGCTGGAGGGCCAACCCCGGATGCGGCACCCCAGAGATCAGATACAAGTAAGGCAGCAGAGCCTTCAGACACAAATACCAATGCTCTGCAAGCAAAAAGGAATAGATCGCCCTATACACATCCTCCCTGCTCGATTCCAGCAAGCTTTCCCAGCTGAAAGGATGTAGACCCTGTCAAGAAAGACTGTTCTATTTTCCTCGTTTTCCGGACAATCAAGAATTAAATGTTTTATCCTTTCAGGTCCATCGCAGGTCTCACTGTTTGGAGATACCGTACAGTTTTTCAACGTTTCATAGGGTTGGAAATATTTGTTTTATTTATTGTGTACATTGATCATCAATTAGATTAGTTATATAATATGTGTCAAGGATAAATATCGAGTACCATCCTAATTGAGTGAATGGTATGTATCTGGGAAAGAATGTATTTTCTAATGAGTGTGAGTGTGAACGGGTTTGGATCTAGGAACTGCATGCATTGGGCGCTGAATTCACTTAGCTGTGACAGCACCCGCAGCCCATCCTCGTGGTTTGGACGGAAAAGACCGAGGGTCTGACCCGCCAACACTCGAGGTGGGTGATTTTAGAGGCCTGCCGGTAATTTATTGTAAATCAAAAAATGTAATATTGCCAGTGAACTGCGAGAAATTATGGGCTCAACTATGTATATGTGTTTTTACATGTACATACATGCGCAGATTTGAGCTTATATCGCACACCCACAGGAAAAGTGACACAAGGTGAAAAATTATAAAACTGGATTTTTTAGTGGTTTTTTTTTTAAGTATTCGGGTATGTGATGCTACAGGAAAAATGACACAACTGTAAGTGGAATCTTAACTGCTAGGCTTATTTATCTTAGTTCAGTGTCGAACTGTAAACCATCGGTATTTGTCAGGAAAAGTTCGAGTTAAGCCAGTTTTTACTTTTTAGAGAAGGATTGTATGCTGTATCGGAGTCACATTTTCACATTATGAGAAATAATTATAAAAACAATTGTACAAATATGTTTTTTGTTATGTGAAATTAATATATGCCCTGATGATGACCTTAAAATAGCTCGAAAGTTTGGCAGTAATAACTGAATTTGCTTTTTTCTTCAAAACCTTACCTTGATCTAGGGTATAGTGAATTATTTTAGTTTCTTAATAATTATACTGTTTTTTCATAATTTTTAACTATGTCTTTCAACTTTTACATTATTTTATAGTAACAAGAGTTTTTAATGTAATTGTTTCAATTATATTATTTTTAATAATCAATAAAAACCTTTATTTAAATAACTACTTTTGTGTTTTAAATAACTAATTAGCCCTGACTCCAGGAAGAAAGCCCGTTCGAGTCACACATAATCTTAGGAAAACTTACTACATAGATATTTACGCTCGTTTGTTAGCTTTGTATGTTGTCTGTTACGACACAAAAATTAATACCCTTACAGTCATTCATTGACCACTATTATCGTTAGAGCAAACAATCTAACTTAAATTACTGAAAGCCAAGATATGCAGGGAAAAGTGTCACAACTCAATAAGGGGTAGTTTTTTGGGGGTAGTACAGCTGGATTTTTTAACTTTTGTGTTTTCGCTTAAGTCTTGTAAAAACAAAATACAATTCAATTAATTAAGTTTTAGTTTAGATAAAAAAGTCAGTGTCTCGAGCGGGATTCGAACCCATGACCCTCGGCTTGATACACCGCTACTCTACCAATTGAGCCATCGCGACTTCGATCCACTCGGGCACTAAATTCCCATCTCAACCCCACCTTTTGAATTTTCCCTCCTTTTTGCCATTTTTCAAATATGATATTATTGGTCAAGCGGATCACGAAAAATAGTGAACAAAATACAATATTGACGGATAATGACACTTTTTATTGCCAACAACCGTAATGGCGTGTACGTAATACATAAATCAAAAAGTAACCTTCCATTTATCTCTCATGTAAAATTTTCTTTTGTTGAGTTGTGTCACTTTTCTTGTGGTTTCTTGTGGGTGTGCGATATATACCCAAATCCTAGTAAGGCGTACATATATTATAATTATTATTGTATTAAAAAAAAAAGAATCCTTTGCATTTTAGCCACTAATAATTTTGTATATGAACCTTTTGTAAGTGATAATAATAGAGGGCTATGAAGTTTCACTAATCATCATGACAAAGGTTTAATATGTCAACCTTACACGGGATAAAAGACAAAGACTTAACAAAGTACGATAATTAGTATACGCTAGGGGTGAAAAAAACTCTTTCCTCCTTTCACATTTTAGACAAGGGAACAAAAAAGAAAAAAAGCCCTCGTTAAGCAAATAATAACAAAAATCAATTAAACACACTTAACCGCAGTGGGACCCTTTTACAGCAGGTGCGAGGAAAGCGGAGGGCTTTTCCAATTTCCCATGAGCGTCCCGTCCAGGTCGGTGTATTTTCCTAGGGGGATCATCCATGGGAAGTTTGCGGTTCAGGCAGCCGCTTTGTAAGATACATGGGAAAGTACGATTGTTAGTGTGGGAAGGTGAGGCCAGGTGTTTTGATACATTTACATCGACTTCAACGTCTCCACTCCTGTGGCCCATCACCCTTTGTCAGGCACTTGTGAATTCCCAACCTGGAAATAAAAAGTAGATTGAAATTAAAATTAATCAATTAACGACTTTTATATTTATTATTACTTTAAGATTACTTCAAAAGTCAAACAGCAGATAACGTTTACATTTTGATCAAAATTCGGGTCAAAATTACCGAATATACTAAATATTAATGCTTAATTTTGTTTAAAATTCTTATCCTTACAATATTTCATTCAATTATTTATAAAATCAGAGAAAAATTATTCTTACACTTCTTTGATAAGTAAAAGATGGAGGACATAACTGAATAAAGAAAAATGTGCCCAATGTAAATTTACATTTAAAAACAACCTCCCCTCCACTGTACACCAGCAACCAGAAACTACTTAGACAGCAACGTGGAATCCCAGAAGACAACAACTTAACAGATGTCTTGGACAACTGCGAAGACTTTTAGCAAGATCTATTTTTACTGTCAAAACTCGACTAACTTTATATGTGACATTTCTGCGACCACTGTGGACATACTGTGTGGAAGATGGAAGAAGTCAAGCGTATGTGGCCAGGGAATTTAGCAATCCCACAACAACTGTCCGAAGGATCTTCCATTCTTCTTTCATAAATAGCGCACGAATCGTCAAAGTTCCTTACCACTTCACTAACAACAACTTCAACAAGCTCTCGAGTCATCCGTAATTTGCCTAAGTATTTAAGATGCTTTATCCTGGAACAAAAGGTTGTTTATTGGGTTGCAAGGTCTGAACGATTACCTTTTGTTAGTACTATAATCATTCAGCATATTTTCATATTTACTTGCCTTCTTGAGTAACCTCCAGTACCTTGGTTAGCGACGGAAGACCCTTGGACAATTGTTCTGGGAATGTTAAGCACCCTGATCACATACGCTTGACTTCTTTCATCTTCCAATGCTATGCCGAATTTGTATCACTTAAAACGATCACTCAAACAAATCTGAAACATAAAAATGGTATACATAAAAAGAAAAATCAAACCATCGGGATAGAAAGCAGCTTTACACAAAAACCAAAAAAACAAGAGATAGACTATTCAAAGATTTATATACAAAATCCGACTGAAAACAAAATAGGGAGATTTTATCACTGATTTATCTCTAATCCTTTAAAACGGACCAATTGTTGTTTTAAGATAATCAATGGAGGATTTTCTAAGAAATAATTAAAAATATTAAGGGTGGTCATTCCGTTTGACACTCTAATGTAGTTTAATTTTTATTGTGGATTTTTTCAGTACTAATACACTTTTGGGTCGTAATTATGTTCCTGTCCAATCATTAGGCTTTGTTAATTTTATTGGTTGGGTTTTTCTATCCCGTTGTATGATGTGTATCCTTTTTCTTTCTCTTAAAAATTAAAAATATTTTGATACTGTGATTGAATATAAAAAATATTAAAGTCACTAGTTTCGTGGTCCGCTTGACCAATTAATAAAAAATATTTTTCTGCGTTGTATAAATTCACTTTTTTCCACATCCTACATGTCTTTGTTAAATTGAAACAACTGTTATAAATCTAACAAAATCTATAAATCTAAAAATAAATCTTAGTAGAATTATTTTTTGTTGAAATTTTTAGTTTTCTGAAGATGATCTCAACAAAGATCGAAACGTTGGCACGATAAAGAAAATGTTTTTCTGAAACCTACATCACACCAGACCGCTTCTCACGATTTCCGAATAATCATTAAAAATATTAAGGGTGCTCATTCCTTTTGACACTCTAATGTAGCTTATTTTTTTATTGTTGATTTTTTTATTACTAATACATTTTTGGGCCGTAATTTTCTTCCTGTCCCATAATTAGGCTTTGTTAATTTTATTGGTTGAGTTTTTTCTGTCCCATAGTATGATGTGTATATCCTTTTTTCTTTCTCTTCTCTTTCCCTTTGGTTGATTTCTCATTTGGTTTTTTAAATGACCATTGTACCACTTTATATGATAAATCAAGTGACGTATTCATTTCTTGTTTTTTTATTATAACTTTAATTGAGATGTTTAAGAGGAATTTCTGTACGTTAACTAACTAAAAATTGTTGTTGTTTGAGTGTACATGTCATTTTTCTTTCTTTTACTTGTTAATTAGTGAATTATTTTTTGTTGAAATTTTTAGTTTTCAAAGCATTAAAGGAGATTGAGTGGTTGTGTTGATGAAAGGCTTCAACATTTTTTTCTTCAAATCATGCCATTGTACTTAAAACAAAACAGAATTTCATTATTAAAATGAATCGGTCCGAAATCTAAGCATCGCCTGATTTCATCAGCCCTTTAACGCAGGGGATCGTTTTAACACAAAAGTATCTCCCTTTGAAAATTTAAACCCCTCCAACGGGGGTAATTTTCTTTTCACCAGACCTCGGCCGGCTCTGAGGGAAAACTGTTACGTAAATTACCGCTCCGGTAGGAAAGAGATTAATTTTATTAAAGAAATACCGAAGCCTTAACTTGTAAATCCGACAATGTCGCGAAAAGCGGTGGCCCGGGGGGAGGGACTTAATTGGCCATCAATGAAAAGGTTACCGAGTTTAATTAACTCGGAGAAAGTTAACGTCTATACTTCCGAAAGAATCGCGTCTTTTAAGGCTTGCACAAATTTAAATTTCTTAAGAAACAACATTAAATAATTGAATTGAAAATTTGTGAAACTGGCGTTATTTAAAAAAATAAACATATTAACATTACAATAACTTTTAAGCAATAACTCAATACTTTTATTGCATTTTAAAATAATGATAGTTCCAGAAAAAAATGCTTAAGCAACACAGTACAGAACGGTAAGGCAAGCTTTGGTAGTATGAAAATGTTGTTTGTTCCTTAGTATTGCCTTTTGTAAACTGAATTGGCAAAAAATTATTGTTAATTTATTACACAAGACAAGTTTGATGTGGTTTTTATAAATTATTTAATTTATACGTTTTAATGGTAAATTACATAATATTATGGGCAATTAAAATCAAAAACGAAAAGGTGTTGTTGATGGTACTCGAACCCATTTTGATTTAAAATTTATTTTAGAAAATTATTTCTACCCATCACCTGGATAGCATTTGGATCGTTATTCACAAAATATAAAGGCAAACAAGGGGGTAAAATTGTAATAATATTTTGTGTTTTGTACGAGGGATCTCTTACAATGTTGGCCGATGTCTAATGACAAGGATTTGTAATAAACATTAAATACCATTCACAACTCTACAAGTCTTATGTGATTATGATATTTTACCAAATAATTTTATTTGTGAATTTGTCTAAAATAGATATTTTTATGGTGAAATTTAACCGTTGGTCTTAAAAGGGAAAAAATTCAGACGGACAAACTACAGGAATTTGAATTGGCTAATCATTCCGTAAAAGTAATAAAAAAATTTAAACATTAACTTTAATCCTTTGTACATTATTTCTGTAAATAGCTCTAATTTTAGTTTTAAATATATTCTCTGTGATCGCAAATGTTACCTGTAAGAAATTGCTAATCAGCACAAAAACTAGTTGGACCTGTAGTCATATGGACTTTTAGCGAGGTATTGTTTTACTTTATTATAAATTATTGTTTTCATTGTCAAATGTAAATATTGTATGTTAATAATTACTTATAATTTTATGTAGATGTCTATTTTCACCGTTAAAAATGTAGTATGCTGGCCATGTGCTCCGTTACCTTAAACCCAAAACGCTTTTACAATAGTTTTCCTAATTAATCGTTTTTCTTCATTCTTGGACAAGTATGTATATCATTTTATTAAATTAATTGTTAATTGTATGTTACTTTGTATTTAGTTTAATTTGTAATAAAATAGGCCCTGATGATGGCACTGTAAGGTGCCGAAAGCTCAGTCAACCCAGCAATTAGTCTTCTTCTTTTTTTCACCTCTACGAAGATTAAATCCCTACTTAAGATTATATGTTGTATGTAAATATTGTATGTTAATAATTACTTATAATTTTATGCAGATGTCTATTTTCGCCGTCAAAAATGTAGTATGCTGGCTGCTCCATAACCTTAAACCCAAAACGCTTTTACAATAGTTTTCCTAGTTAATCGTTTTTCTTCATTCTTGGAAAAGTATGTACATCATTTTATTTATTTTATTTTTGTTTTTTAACGAGGGTTCGCAACAGCAGAGGTCATATAAAAAACCCTCAGGGTGCCGGTGTTTTTGAAAAAAAGCCCATTTGTAAGTATGTCGGGCTTGAATGCAGGGCCGCTGGATTCGAACCCGGAACTTTTACCTTATAGTGATGAGCGCCGTGACAAAGACTAAACCTTGCGGCCACCGACGCCCCTCCATATATCATTTTATTATATTGATTTTTAATTAAATGTTACTGTGTATTTATTTTAATTTGTAATAAAATAGGCCCTGATGATGGCACTGTAAGGTGCCGAAAGCTCGGTGAATACAGCAATTAGTCTTCTTCTTTTTTACACCTGTCTAATGACCTCTACGAAGATTGGAACCCTATATAAATTATCTGCAGGTCAACAAACATCATAATAAAAAATATTTAATAAGCTTCCAAGAAAATTTATTCAATTCAATTATGCAAAATTGAAACCGATGTAATGATAGCTTGGTACATTTTCTCCTCCTTTTCCAACCGATAGCCGGCCGAGGGCGAAAATCGGGCGGTGATGATGCTAAACCTGCAGAACCTACGAGGATTTATAACTACAACTAAGCACTATTTCCCTTGGAGCTTTACCCTTCGGAACTTTATCCTGTAACGGCTTCAAGGCTCGTTTCGCTTTTATTTACAATCGGTGAAGTTACTCCAGCCGGCAAGTTTTTTACCACTCGAGAGGCTTTTGTCTTTGGGACCGATTGTTAAATGAAATTGGCTTATTGACTTCAAAATCATTAGCTTTCATATGAAAAATATTTACAAACTATTAACTCTTAACTTTTGATTTATAGATTTATATAAGGTTGCTCTCAAATGTACATGCATACATATCGCATACCCACAACAAAAGTGACACAGTCGAAAACTTCTAAAACCGAATTATTTAGTGTTTTTTTTCTTCAAGCAGTCGGGTGTGAAATTCACGAAAAGTCCTAGTTCAATGTCGAACATTAAACAATCGGTGTGAGTATTTATCAGGAAAAGTGGGAAATTTCGAGTTACGTCAGTTTTTTCTTCCTTAGAGAAGGATTTTAGGCTGTACCCGAGTCACATTTTCACCTTATGAAAAACAATTATTAAATCAATTGTACAAATATGTTTTCCGTTATTTAAAATTGTGACTCCGCTACAGCATAAAATCTTAAAATAGGTTGAAATCTTGTCAGTAGCAACTGAATTTTTTCTTCTTTTTTTTTCTTCAATACCATACCTTGATCAAGAGCGTACGTGAATTATTTTAGTTCCATTTCTTTTATTTTAACAACATTCTTAATTATAATATTGTTTTTTCATAATTTTTAACAATATTGTTTTTTAACTTTTACATTATTTTATAGCATCCGTGTGACTATTTAGCAGAAAAAGTGGCACAGTTGTTATAACAACCGGCAAATCTTTTTGATAAACTATTCCTGCGTTTCAAGGGTTGATACATTCATGATATAGTGTTTATTAGCATATATATATATATATATATATATATATATATATAT